>NW_027494300.1:0-297433 GCF_021521415.1 Bidens hawaiensis
TCTCTTCTTAAGCCCATTTTCAATAAATTCTTAGGTCCAACTCTAATTAGTTCATGTTAATATTTATTCTATTATTTTAAATAAATAACAAATCCATTGATTTGTAAGAATACTCATTATTCTCGGATGTACATGATGAAATAAAACAAAGCAAACAATAACACTAAGAATATGCGAAGAAATTTATACTCCTATATAAACTTGTATTGGTAGAATTCTTGTGTTTAGTGCGATGGAATCTTGTATCGTGTCAAACATTGACAGAATCTTTTATTGTGCTAAATAATTGGCGCATACATGCAGAGTGCTAAATAATTAATGAAATTATGTATCATTTCAAATAATAAGGGACTTGCCATCGTTTGGCATGATTTGACGAGGGAGCTACTCTTCAATTCCATTTGTCGCTTTTCATTCCAATGGATTGTGCATAGAAACAGCAAGTTGAAAATTGGGTGGAATAAATGGAATAAAAATCAATTTCTTTTCTTGCAATTGTGTTTTGTTTCGATGTTGGTTATTTCTCTAATACAACATCGGTTTTACTAAAGTTTTATCACTCAAGAAAAATTGGGCGATGTGTATATAGAGGAGAATCTCATAAGGCACTAAAACTACACGTCTGCTTGAGTCGTAAAGGGCTATACGGGTTGTTTAATAACCTACTCAATTAGCATATCTAACACGTCTTAAATTATGTATATGAAGCTAACAAGTTTTATAACCCTATACAACTTGTATAGTATAGCCTTGTATGACTCGTATAAGCACTTGAGACTTGGAGTTAGATGGTGCTTTCTATCTAATAAGCACCACGTTGTTTTCATCTTATAAGTTTAATAAATAATAATCAATGCTGAAAAAAATATTCTGTAATTATTCAATATAAGCCTTAGTGTAATAATATTACTTTTGTTCTCACCCTAATTTCACACATCAAGTTTTAAAACAAGAAAATTAAATGATTATTATACAGAAAAATGTTAGAATAAAAAATGAGACAAAAATGTGAAGTGTGAGAAGAGGTTGTGCTAAAAAAATCAAGAAAAATAATTAAAAAAATCATAACTCAAAATATAAAAAAAAATAAAATTAAAAACTAAAATGTTCCCCCCCCCCCCCCCCCCATCTTTATTGTTAAAAAAACAGACACACACACACACATAAAAAGACAAAATGACGAAAATAAACAAAAAACAAAATGATAAATAAAAGAAGACACACCATATTGCAAAATATACATAATGCTAAGCAAAATATAACATAATGTTGAGTAATATAACAAAATATCAAAGGAAAAATACACAATTTTAAGGGAAAAAATAACACAATTAATGACAAAAATAAACAAAAAATACAATGATAAATAACAAATAATAATGATATTTTTTCCTTAAACATTGTATCTTTCATTTTTTTTTCTTTTTTTCTTTCTATTTTTCTTTTTGATTAAGGAAGAAGGGAGAAACATTTTAGTGTTTTTACTTTTTTTATTTTTTATGTATATATTGACTTATGAATTTTTAATTTTTTTTTAGGTTTCTTTTGTCAGAATTTTTTTTTATATTTTTGTATCAATTTATAAAATAACTTGATCCTATTATACAAGTATAAAATGCTAAGCTTTAAAAAAAAAGAAAAGAAAAAAGAAAAATGTAAGTAAGAAAAAGTAAAGAAGCAAAACTGATGACGTATTTACATTTATCATATGTTTTTATTGCCATATAGTCCTAGCACGCTTAGAGTCAAGAGTCAACAATTTCGTTTTTTGATCGACCTTTTAGTGACTCAATTTTCTTTTCAGGTAAATCCTTGTCACCTTACAATAGGCAAAAGTTGAAAACATTGGCGTGTCTTAAGTTGGGTCAAGGGTGGTCCCGGCCTCCTTCGTTTTTTTTGCTCGATAGTGTAAAGTTATCTTTTTTCGTCGAAATTTTTATACATATTGTAAATTTACCCGTTTTCGACCGAAATTTTGAGCCTGCCCCCCCTTAATTTTTTGCTCGGTAGTGTAAATTTATCCACTTTTTCCCGAAAATTTTTATACATAGTGTAAATTTATCCGTTTCCGATCGAAATTTTGAGCCTGACCTCCTTTTTTTTCGCTCGGCAGTGTAAATTTATCCATTTACAGCCCGAAAATTTTTATACATGGTATAAATTTACCCGTTTCTGACCGAAATATTGAGCCCACCCCCCTCTAATCTAGGAATTTTTTTATACATGTTGAGTCCGGCCCCCTCGACGTGTATGTCCAAGCTTCGCCACTGATTGAAAACCATATCAAACATGTTATTTACGAATAAAACATTCAAAAGAAATATTATTAAAATATTCATAATCTCGTCTAAAGACACGTAAGTAAATGTTTACGTTAAAAGGAAGGATCTAGACATAGAATAAGTTATTTTGACAAATGAAAAATTAGTAAACAGTTTATTTTTCTAATCTAAAAGATCTAAAAATGTAATGGTTACTATCTCTCTTTTTTCTATCTTTAAATTCAAAAGAAAAATAACAGTTAATTAATTTAATTAATATAACATACATGTAAATAGATGCAAAACTAAAACATATAAACAAATCAGTTTGATGGTACTTAAATAACTTACACACATATATATATAGAGAAAAGAGTTTAAATAAAAAACAAATGTTTTGTAAGAAGTGTGAGAAGAGCTTTAAAATAAAACAAACCACATAAATATGACACTATACAGTGTAAATATAAAACAATACAATTATTTAGAAACTACCAATCTCAACCACTAGATCATAGATCCAAGAGCCTAGATCTATTCTTATTCTTCTCACAAAAATATTGTTTTTTACATTAACCCTACCCTATATACATATATATAACAAATTTTTAAAATGTGAACAATTGATAAAAAAAATAATATTCATACGATTTAGATTTGTTTTTTTTCTTTTGCAATAATTTAGTGATTTGTAACGAGCCTTACACCGGATCAAATAAAAATGATTTTTCATGAGCTTAAGAACTTTCATCGTCGTTGTCGTCATCATCATCAGCCTCCTCTTTCGGTTACCTCTTTCGCCGATTCCTATTTTTTGTGTGTGTATATACGTATACTAGTTTTAGAGCCCGTGTAACAGATCTAAATAATTAAGTTAAAATAAAACAATACATAATATATATTGAAAAATGTATTACATCTATGCTTGTATCATTATACATAAAATGATTTTTTCTAAAATATAAAATGAACTTAATAAAAAATACTACACGTGTAAAAACATACCTAATAAAACTCCATCTATTAAAAATTTATTCTCAGTATCATATATGTATAACTGAAAAAAAGTTGGTTATAAACAAATTTCGAAGAATACTTCTCACAATAATAGTTTTGAGCTACACCACGATGAAAAATATTTTGATAAGTTTGAGGGGCTTTTCAACTTTTCCAATTGACAAAAAAATAACATATTAACCCGTTCAATTTTATGAATGTTTTGCTTCACTTGCACATTATTTTGTACGGCATGTTTCACATACAACATTCTGATTACTATTCAAGGAAAAAGTTAATGCCGACACAAATGTATCTAATTTGATAAAAGTTAGAAGCATTGATAGGTCTGGAAGTTGTATGCTGAAAGTGTTTGTTATTTTTTCTTAAATTTTAATAGTTATGAGAAAAATACTCAATGTGCAAAATCTCAAATATTTTGACTATTTCCAAAGATGTCCTTAAAAATAAATTTGAAACTCAATCACATTTAAAATTCTAACTTTCATTTGTTTCAAAGTTTTTAATAGTTAAAAATTTTGACCTATAACAAGTTTGACGATAAATCTATATGCATTCTCAAATTTTAAAAATATTCATATTAACCATTTTTACCCGTAACAAATTTGAGAAAAATGTAGTTAATTTATACCAAACGATCTATTACCAATTTTAACCCGTAACAATCAAATTTAAGTTCTACAAAAACCCGAAGCAATCTTTGATAAAAAAAACCCAAGAAACTAAATATGATAAACTTTATTATATTTGAAAGTGATTAATATATATTATCCGTATAACTTAACACAAATATGCACAGTTTATTAAATTGAGCGAAAAATAAATAGACAGATTTAAATCATATATTTATAATTTATAAAGTTACATGACAATGTACAAAAAAGCCAATAGATAAATGGATTATTTTTAAAAAATGGATCAACTTTTAAGCATATATTTATAATTTAATGATTAAAAAAGTTAATTCGTAAATTGAAAGCATATTAGAGTTTTTTTTTCTATTTACAATTTTCAACAATATACATAGTATAATATGTTAATGATAACATTTAAAATTTTGATCTTTTTAACATTTAACAAATACGGTTTGTTGTTAATTTTTAGATTTCACCAATTATGTTGTGAAATTTATTCTAACAATGTATAATAGTATAATATGTAAATATTTATTTTTATAAAAGTGTATAGACATAATATGAATAGAATTTAAATAAAAATAAATAGTTTAATCATGTTATAGATGTAATATAAATGAAGTGAAAAAAGAAAAGTGAATAGTTATTGATCTATGACACATATTAGTTTTGAAGGAAAAAAAAGTGTGAAATTAACCATAAACTGACACGTGTCTACAGTTATTTTACTTTATTACAATAGATAGATATAATATATAAAAAATGGCGTACCCATGTGGTTGACATGGGGTCGCCCGCACCTCTGTAAACTCCTTTTTTTTAATAACATGTATACAGTATACTATCTTGTTTCGACATACTCATAAAAATAAAACTTTTACACTAATCACAAAGAACTTAAGCTTTTAACTTATGATAACGATGGTAAATTAAATAATAAAGCATCAAATTTAGTTAATTTTTTTTTACTAATTTGAAATTTGTTAATGTATTATTTAGCATTTTATCTTTTGTAAGTAACATGCAAATGTATAACTTTATTGTTTTATTATGTGTTTTACAGTTTTAGTTAAATGTAGTTGTTTATATCTTATGATTTAAAACAAATACAATAATCAATATACTCAGTCTAATAACTTACTGATATTTTTAAATTATTTTAGGGTGTTGCTAAATGTTACACTCCCCCCCCCCCCCTCCCAGTTTTACTAAATATTTTGGTCTCCATAAAGTTTTGCATTAATACGATTTAATTTTTTTTTTGTATTTCTTTTACCATTTTTTATCTTTTATTATCATGAATGTTTAAGAATAATTTTTTTTATAGTTTTTCTCTTCTTTTTTTTTCTTGCATATTATAAAACAAATTTTTTAGTTTTTAAAAATAACCAAAATCATTGTTTATGAAAAAAAAAGCGTTTGTTTAATTAAAAAGATTTTTTTTTCTATATGTGTTATAGTACTTTTAGAGTTAAAAAAAAAAAAATTTAGAGATAGCTTACCTTTTTAAAATATAAAAAAATCAATATTTTTATTCATTAAAAGAGATTAAGCAATATACGAATTGATTAACAAGTTGGTTATTTTCTCATGTCATATGAAATTAATCTTATGCACCCGAACCTAACAAAAAACATGGAAATGTTTTTTTTTTTTGTGAGACATATGATAAGAAAAAGTATACAAAACGTTTTATTGGTTTTATAAAGACGTTATATCATTATTCTTTTTCAAGGGATACTTGAAATGACAACAATGTTAGAAGGTAATAATATGTCAAACAAATTCGTAAAAGGAATTGAAACTCTAGAGGAGGGGATATGATAAGTACACAAGAAGGTACATTTAGCCTAACCCTTATTTTAACGTAACTCTTTAATTACAAATACTTTGTATTAATGTTGTAAAAAGTTGATTGTCAAACAGTATTAGTGATATTTAATTTGCAGTATACAGTTTTTAAGGTAGTTGATTAATATTTTGATATGTAGTTATATGTATATTCATGTCTAGTTTACGTTTTGAGGCAATTGACATTCTGGTACACAATGATACGTAGTTATATGTATATTCAAGTCTAGTTTATGTTTTGAGGCAATTAGCCTTCTAGTACAATGATACGGGGCGGCGCTGGTTAAGGCTTGAGAGATATAAGGTCTCAAGTTCAAAACCTGACTTACGAATGTTTTTTTCACAATGATGTGTTGATAGGGATCCCGGGCGAGTTAGACCTGTAATGTCAACGTCAATATAATTAGCTTCTTATGATTTATCAAAGTAATAATAATGCAGATAGTGAAATGCAGTAGTTAACTGATTATTGCTATTTCAAGTTGCAATAACCCGATTAAACACAAATTCAAACACCTCCTCCTTTCATTGCTCTTGTCTTGTTTAGGGGTGTTGCGGCCCAAGCCGCTCACGAGCTACTTGAAATCAGGCTCGAAACAAGCAGAGTCTGAGCCTTACCAGCCAATAGCAAAGCTAAGGTCTGAGGAAGGTTAGATGTAGACAGCCTTACCTCTGCCCTTTAGGAATATAGAGGCTGCTTTCGGTGAGACCCCCGGCTTGATAGTAGTTTTGCATCAAGCCTTGGACATAAGGCACATCAACCATCGGGACACCGCCGATTGGTGCATGCACCCTTGTTTTTCGGCTATCAATGCCACCACATGATCCTTGATTAACCTTTCGCCACTTTTAACGTTATTTTCACGAGATTAGTAAAATAATGTCAAAATTAATGCAATTTCACTGGGTTCACACATATACATTATATGCGTGCATAGCAAGCAGGGCGATGCGTGGTTTAAATAATATCGTTTTCTTTTTTCAGCATACATGCGAAGAAGGCTATGAATATGAATCAGAAGTGAAAGTGAGACCAAGCTACTATTCAGATGAGATGTATTGTGATGAGGATGGTCAACTCACATGGTTCAATGCTGGTGTAAGAGTAGGTGTCGGGATGTGTCTTGGTATCGGGATTGGTGTCGGTATGCTCATGCGGTCGTATCAAGCGACTACACGCAATTTTAGGAGGAGATTCTTTTGACCTTTTTATCTCTTTCTGCATAACCAAAAATGGCTAACATACTCGGGGTTTAAATGTCCAGTCTTAATAGACAAAGCTACCCATCGGGCCAGTGGCGATAAAAAGCGAAAGAAATCGGTTGCGGGTTTGTTTGAAAAGTTGTTTTTGTAGATAGGTTTTGGTTTTGGTTGGGTTTTGGTTTTGGTTGGGTTTTGGTTGGGTTTTGGTATATGATCTCCTTGTGGCAATGTAACTTTTGGTTCTTTGGCCTTTGATATATTCTAATAAGTTCATTTATGTAATCTCAATGAATAACCAACCGGTCACTGTTGTGGGGTTGTGTACCTATGGGTTCTTTTTGTGTCCTTGATATGCTGCGATACTTGGAAGCAGTTGCCGAGTGTTGTATTATAGCCGAAAGAGAAGTTAGAGATGGTAAAACTGGAGGATCGACGGTGGAGCGCAGATATTAGACCATAACTTGAATATGGTAAAGAAAATGCATCAGTTGATAGAGAAATGCATGGAAGATGTATGCAAATAAAGTGTGAAATATGGGGATCATTTAAGTGGTGTGTCGGTTTTTGGGTTCAAAAGAACGTTCTCCCGTGCTTCCAGACATGCTGAGCTCCACATATTCTTGTACAGTCAAAAGGGGATCGATTCCGTAAAAGATTGGATCAGTAAATGTAAATTCACTGGATCCGGTTGGAACAGCAGAGTCGTGAGAGTGATGCGTGGGGACACGGCGTTTTTAGGTAAAATAGTCATTGTATGACAAACTATCTGAAATGTGTTAGTGGAAGAACGATATTCGTAACAAAGCGTAATGTAAAGGATAATTTGTGTAATTAACAAAAATTAAGTACAGAAGTTGCACATAACTAATATGAGTTAAATGATGATTTAACTCATTAGGTTTATAACATAACACTCGTGGTATTTCTTTCGCTTTTTAGCTTGGACATTTATCACGAAAAAAGGGGATTGCCTCTTAGTCAATTTTGACCTGAGATAGACCCAGAACGACAACGACGTAGAGTTGACGGCACAGAAACGACGTAGAGTTGACGGCACAGAAAGATTGGGCTTTCAAGCGAAGTTAGTAATACATAAGAGTTGATATATTGTTAATGTTTAAACATAAAAACATATTACAACACATTTATAAAAGCATGCTTAAAACATAAGTACACACTCAAAGGTTATGCATACAAATATATAAACATACTTATAATGTATTTTTTTTAACTACCAATAAATTTTGTTAACACTCTAACAAGGCACTAGAAGCCACCAATTACAACTCACCTACAAATAATGGTAGACGCCCCCGCCACCAAAACAATACAAAATACAACAAATGTTCATACACCCGAAAACTACAACAATCATGTTAACCCAACATTTTTTGACTTACGTTTTACCCAAACAAAGTTAAGCACTTTTATTTCTTCCACCAAACTATGTAATTATATTGGTACCTCTTCGCGAACTAATGCATTCCATTTCTTCCAAAGACGTCAAATCGCTATCAAACAAACCGCATGAAGGGTTATAGCTTTATCTTTAGGAAGCGTTGAGTACTTGTATAACCCAACCAGATCCCGAACACTAAAATCATTTGTAGAGGGTACCTTGCACCATTGAGCAATCAAACACCAAACCACTTGAGCTAAACCATATGAGATAAACACATCGTCTACCACTCCTCACCATCACACCGTCCATCATGAAGAGTTGATCCGCCACCAAACACCATTTCGATTTTTCAAGAGAGAAAACGAGAAAAAAATGCTCACATAACAAGCTAACGCCACACCAACCATCTAACCAAAACTATACCCCCCCCTCCCACTTCTTACTTCTAGCCCGGTAGATTTGTCTGACTCGAGTTTTGAAGAGATTTTTACTATTTATCTCCACGGGCCCACACAATAAATATTTACCAGTGAAAATGACCACAATTCAGTATTATTCACCTTTGTTCCTGTTGGGTTAAATACATAAGGCTTATGTATTAGATAGTATTTAAATGTAACTAGGATTTATGACTCCGCACTTCGCGACGAGACCATTAAAACGAACAAAAAAAACATAACTAAAAACGTTAAACCATAATACACAAATTATCTATGTAGTACCAAAAAAGCCGGCACGTTACAGCTGCGAACCCATACAAATTCGGTTAGTATCAGCAATACCAACACAAATTCGTAAACATATATTACTAAGCCAATAAAAATAGTTTAAAGGCGAGGTATCAAACAATGAAACATGGATATAAAACCGTGCGACGATGGGATCTTTTAAATCGTGAAAAAAGTTCGGTCATTGTAAAGACGAGCTATATAAAATATGAAAGCAAAGTTTAAGAAAATCGTTTAAACCGACAAATAAAACATTAAAGCCCACACTTGCCCAAGTTTTGTGTTTAAAAATATAGTTTGTTAAATATTTTGGTTAGTTGAAAAAAAAATAATAAAGAAAATAGAAACCATTATTTTTTATTTATGGAATTATGATTAATGATTTAGTTGTTTTAATAATTAATAAAATATTAAAATATTGAATAGTAGAATGAATGGTAGTTATGTGAGGGGTAGAAGATTCTCTATTTAGGTGTTGTTTGTTTTTTAAGACAAAAACTGTCTGAAATCTGATTTCATCTGATTTTATGTCTGCAACTGAAGATCTGCAATCTGAAAATATAATACTGTTTGTTTTATAAACTGGATATCGTCTGCATAAGCTGAAAATTAGTTACATACCATATATATCACAATAGATAGAAGTCATTTAACGTTTGTAGATTACTAAAATAATTGGTGGTGGTGTACGAACTATGGTAGTGGGTGGGTGGTGGTGGACGTTTGGTGGTAGACAATTGCGGTTGGCGGTGAACGGTGGTGGTGGACGGCGAACGGTGGGCGGGGTGGCGGCAGCGAACGGTGGGTAGTGCCGGCGGACGGTGGGTGGTGGTGGTGGGTGGTTGACGGTGGTGGTGGCGGATGGTGGGTGGTAGCGAACGGTGGGCGGGGGGTGGTGGTGGCGGCGGACGGTAGGCGGTGGTGGTGGCAGCGAACGGTGGGTGGTGGCTGCAGCGGCGAACGGTAGGTGGTGGTGGTGGTGGCGGACGGTAGGCGGTGGTGGTGGCGGTGAACGGTGGGTAGTGCCGGAGGACGGTGGGTGGTGGTGGTGGTGGTGGGTGGTTGACGGTGGTGGTAGCGAACGGTGGGTGGTGTGGTGGTGGCGGCGGACGGTAGGCGGTGGTGGTGGCTGCGGCGGCGAACGGTGGGTGGTGGTGGTGGCGGACGGTGGGTGGTGGTGGTGGCGGACGGTAGGCGGTGGTGGTGGCGGTGAACGGTGGGTGGTGGTGGTGGTGGCGGCGGCGAACGGTGGGTGGTGGTGGTGGTGGCGGACGGTAGGTGGTGGCGCACAATGGGTGGTGGTGGTGGTGGACATTGGATGTTGGTATGGTGATAAGAAGTGTGAAGTGTGAAGAAGTGTGAAGATGGTGGATATTAGCTTATTATTTAAGACCATATAAGCAGTTTTCAGATCTTTTTTTTTTTTAAACAAACTGTCTTCAGGAACTTATGTCTGCGCGCCCGCAGACGTAACCCTCCTGCAGACGTTTGAAGCAAAAACAAACACAACCTTAATATATTTATAATTTGTCCTTTAGTTTTTTGCTTTCGTTTAATTATTGTATGGGTACAACTGTACAAGACACTTTTGGGTGTAACAAACCAAATGGGCAAGCCCATTTGGGCCCATGATGTAATTACCCCAGATATATAGTATAAATATCATGTTATACTTCAAACGCTAGGTAACTCTCTAAAAAATAATATTCCATCTTTCTACATCTTTCTCTTTCTTTCTCTCATTTTGTGTGTGTGTTTTCTTGATCCGAGATCCGGATAAACTTGGTGATTTCCACTCACCAAGTTTACGGATTAATATGGGCTTAGTTGTAAGATCAATCACAAGACCTACAGTTTCAAATATGCGACAATTTTATTGGAACAACGAATTTCTTGTGTTTTATGCCATCGCACTCTCCAAATTGAAGGGCATGTGCCCCCACTGTGGCAAGACCATGTTGTCTTAACTGGGTCTACGCTTGCTTCAGAGTTTGACTTTGGCGTTCCCCCGAGAAACCATACCACTGACAGTAACTTGACAGTTGTTGTACCGCCACAAGAGCAAAATTCTCTATCATAGTATCCAAGACTGATTTACAATCTTTGAAGAAATGTTTTAAGGACTGAAATGATGGGGGTAATGGGGGATACATTTATGACTAAATTTTTGTGAATTAGAGGCTGAACATTAGTCGATGTTGGTATCATATAATGGGGACTGATTTTTAGTTACTAAAACTAGTATCCAGGACTAGACTTATGTCACTGGTTAGGGACTAGAAAATCAGTCCCGATAACCATTAGGTAATGATTTGGTGTATCATAAAATAATTTTTCAGTCTCATATAACAACCTTTCTTGTAGTGTAGAAGCTATCTTCACCAAGAAGCTGTTGTTGCAACATCATTTTGTTTTAACGAATTCAGGCTTGCCTTGGTTTGTGTTGAAGTCTCTCACGAGCTGATGTTGAAGCCACTAATAGACCATATGGTCGATTTCATTTAAGTGGCCGGAAAATTGAACCACCGTTAAAGCTTCAAGATCTAGTCGATTTGGTGACTGGGAGAGGTGGTGGTAGAAACAAATTAGGGTTTAGGCGTTGGTCATGAACTTATGATAGAGATGTTGGTGGTGGTGGCGACGAGGTACGACGGCAGTGGGCGGTTGTGATGGACCGATGGAATAACCATTTATATATATATATATATATATATATATAAAGTTTTTTTAGAAATAAAACAATTAGTATAATAATCATTGTTATTTTAAAAAGACTCAAATAGTACCCCCTCCCCAACTTAACAGAAAACAACTAGCTAGTTGGATGGAAATGGTAACAAAATGAAACTACAAGGACGGAAATCTGAATAATTATTGAAATGGGGTCTAGATCCAGACCCGAAACCGAACCCAGACACAAAGGTTAAATACTAAATCCTACTTCTTTGTGAATTCCTCGTCATCGGGTTATTCCCGTTCATCGGAAGAGATTCCACTGGATGCGGGTTTGTACCATGTCCAACACCCACCTCAACTGTTCACCAAAACCGCCGTTAGTAATTTCTCCCCGCCGCCTAAAAAAACGTTAATAAAGTTCGTGGGTTAAGAGTTCAGCTCGTCAATTCAATTGTTTGTATTCTTGGGTGGTTTAGGATTCATTTAGTTTGTCAATTGAATTGTGTTCTTGGGTTTACAATGGAGTTTCCAAGCCTGGTTAGTTAACAATGGTGTTGTTTAGTATCCCCTTGTGTATAAATGTTTGGTCAAATTGGTATTTTTTTCAGTGTTTTGTATAAATGTGTTTTATTGTTATGTAAAATGTGTTCTTGTTGTGTATAAATATGTGATGTTGACATGATGATGGCTTGTTCTTGTGAATCTTTTTATTTTTTCTATTTTATGATGTATATACGATTGTGAGCTTCTCGATGATAGTGCTTGCATAACAGTAGCAAATTTGTCCTCAAATGCAGAAGTTATTAAAGTCTTTCTCTTAGTTGAACGAGAAGAGGCAACATTCTTAGACTTCTTCTTTTTGGTTGAACTATTTTCGGAGAAAATAGGTTCTTGGTCATCGCTGGACACATTTATCTCGTCACTATCACCTTTCCCTCCAATCAACTCTTCATCTTTATCGATCATGTTCTCAAACTCATAAGGAATCTTAGTGTTATCTCTAATTGCAACACAATCTCGAAATAAAGGCTCGTAATACATCTTATACATCTCTAAACTTTGCCCTCTTAGCTTGGCAAGGTCCTTATCTCCCTGTACAAATAAAAGTATATAATATGCAAGCTAAAAAATATTTTATATACTACATTTTACCAAAACTGATTTAATGAGCTATAGAAAAAAACTAAAATAAATAAAATATTACCTTTATTTTTTCATCCCACCATTCATCTGATGCATCAAACGTCTTTCTCACGGGATCCCACCCAATTCCAGACTTAAGTCTCATTAAACGATCATACAACGACGCCATTATCATGGTTCAAGTCCATGACTTGAAAATTAAAACAAAGATAAAACAATTCAATAAGTAAAAAACGAAGAGAGAAAATTACCTCAATATAAGAAGTAGGTTCGTGTACTCCACTTCAAGCAAAATTTTTGAATACTTGATAAATGGTAGATTTGTGTTTGATAAATAGGATATTTTAAGGTAAGAGTTAATGGTTTAAGAAATGGTAGATGGATAATAAGAGTTGATCTTTTCTTCATATGGATTAAGAATAGCTCTCCACTAATACCTTTGCATTTTGACGAGAAAATGAATACATATTTGTTTCAACGTACTGTAAGTTTCACAAGAATGACTAATTTGCTTCAATAAATATCAAGTTGGTTCTGCACAAGTTGGTTCTGCAAGTTTCACAAGAAGCCTTTTTGTATTAATATTAATCCACCAACTTATTAAATAAGGAAAAAAATATAGATGAATATTTAATATACTTGATCTTTCACCAACCAACGTATTTAATATATATAAAAAATGCACAGGTTGTTTCAATAAATCTGCACAAGTTGGTTCTGCGCAATATGTAGGCATTAAAGTCTTTGTGTATTAATATTAATCCACCAACTTATTAAATAGGGATCAAAAAATGTACTGTTAAATCTTGACCAACGTATGGTTGAACGACGTTATGGTTGAATGTTAAATCTCCATCAACGTGTCTCTTTTCTGAAAATCTATCATTTGCTTCTTATTAATTATCTACAATTTGTCTCTTATTGATTATGTGATGCAGTTTCGTAAGCAATCAATGGCTCGAGAGACTCATGATTATTCAAAGACGATAAAACGAACCAAAGGTTCAAGAACAATGTTCTTTTTAATATAAAACTTAATCAAAAACTGAATAACAAAGAAACCCTAGCACCCTATTTATACTAAAAGAAAAGAAGATAAACATGGAAACGAGATAAACGTAAAATAATAAAAGATAAACTAATACTCCTACATCATACTCCCGGTCTTAGAAAAAACTCGTCCTCGAGTTTTGTCTTCGGACCAAACCCACCTGGATCGAAAGGAATATCAACTCGATTCATAATCGTTACCCCCGTGACCCACTCAAAGAACCTAACTTCGTAATACGCCACACCCTGATCTAAATCTGTACCGCTGGAGTCTATAGGGTTGTCTCGTCCCTCCACCTCCTTCTCCCCATCTTTGGAAAAGACTCGTCCTCGAGTCTTGAGCACGTCGAAAAGATTGGCTCCTTTTTCCCGATTTTGATTAGCACGAGGGGCGTTGTATAACAACCAAGTTTCCCAGTTCTCTTGTGATTGCGGTTCACAAAAAATAGTTTGTTTACAATAATTGACAGGGACACCCCCAAAAAGGATTTGATGTTTTACTTCACCATAATCGTGACACCCATTAGGATCACATAGCCCACTCGTTTTTGGTGCTTTTAATAATTTTGGTAAAGAATTTGCATACAATCTACTACTTATTTCCACACATGCATCTTTAGTAATAGGCCCCACCATATCTTGTGTATTTTTAAATAAAGTTGATTTACTTTCATCTTTAGAGAGGAGGCCGTAAAACTTGCATGAAAATCTTCAAAATTGGCACCATCACTTATCACATTAATTTCGTTAATTATTGTTTCCAAAAAGGAGGGAGCTACCATACTAATCAATCCATCATTTAATACCTCTTTATTTTGCAACGAACCGATCTGTCCATCCTTGATAAATCCCAAAAATTGTGATTCAAAAGTCAAACCATTATATTCTAGTTTAACTTTTAAATTTCGTGATCCCGTAGTTTGCGATGCATCTTGCAATTCACTCATGTATCTTGGCTGTATTTTTGTTATCGTCTCAACAACCAGTTCATCATTACGGACCTTACCATTGTTTGCCACTGTAGCACCACATTTGACACCAACATTTTTATGCCATAAATCAAACATACCGTCCGTTTCTTTCATGGGCTCGTCCTCTTGAATAGTAATCCCATTAAGAACGGTTTGCACAAATAGACATTCTTCTTCATCAAAATTATTCCCGTCTTCATCGTATTTAGGTTTGTCTTCTGATAAACCCTCATGACAGGATTCATCTTCATAGATCGGTTCAAAGAACCAGGGTGGGTGACGGAAAAACGGATACTCCTCTCCGTCGACACCTTTGTCCCAGACGACGATGCTCGACTCGGTTTCCACCTTGCGCATCTCCCGTTGTAACTCGAGATCGCAGACTCGTTTTCGAAGCCTTTTGATCTCTTCAAGATCGCGGACTCGTTGTCATAGTCGTTGGATCTCCATAAGATCCCGTGGGTCTGAACAGACTCCACCGCTGCCTCGGCCGGCGACTCTGCGAGTAGGACATCAATCTTCTCCATGAGCACGTGAATAGAAAATACTTCGATCGTTGCCTCGGTCGGCGACTCTACGATCAAGCAAGTATTCAACACCACGTCGAGCCATTTGAGAACCAAAAGCTCTGATACCAACTGATGCAGTTTCGTAAGCAATCAACGGCTCGAGAGACTCATGAGTAATCAAAGACGATAAAACGGACCAAAGGTTCAAAAAAACAATGTTCTTATAAATTAAACTTAATAAAAAAAACTGAATAACAAAGAAACCCTAGCACCCTATTTATACTAAAAGAAAAGAAGATAAACATGGAAACGAGATAAACGTAAAATAATAAAAGATAAACTAATAATAGAAAAGATTTTCGATGCTCCTGCATCATTATGCCTCTTAATAAATTGTTAAATCTTGTTTCAATAATCCACCATCATTTGAGGGGCAAACGAGTAAAAAAAATATCTTCAAATAAACTTCTTCAGATTAGCCAATATAGGCTAATAAACATAAGCTTAAAAAGCTAAACCAAACACTAAATTAAGGTTATTTTGTAAAAAATGCTATAAGCTTAATTAAAAAAGTTAGGCCAAACACCCTCTAAATATGCATTGTGATAGCTTGTGGTTTTTTCTTGTGTAAATTTCTGTTTTTCTTTCTTTTTTTTTCTATTGATTCCATATCCTAACAAACCTAGTCAACATCGACCGGATGTAGGCCTGGCTCAACCTCATTGGTAGGGGTGAACAGAAAACCGAATCAAGCGAACCCAAACCGAATTAACCGAAAAAACCGAATCGAAATATTAACCGACGGTTAATTTTTGCTTTTTAGAACAACCGATTTTTTAGTTTCGATTCGGTTAATTATGGGCCCTTAGTATAGTTTAGTGTGCAAAATATAAAAAACAAATTGTGAGCCCTTTGAATAGAAGTGGTTTATTTTCTAACTGACTTCATTACTAAAAATCAAGTTATTGAATATTTGTTTGCACTAAATACGTTGTCCCATAAAATCATCTAAATATATCATTATATGTTTACACCAAATACATTTTCTCATGGTTCATGATCCGATTCATATTATTTATGTGTGTACATGTATGTAGGGGCGTACCCATGTAGTTAGGGCTGTCACTTTTACCCGAAACCCAACTCAAGAAAACACGTATCCGAATCCAAACTAACCTGACCCGAAAAACCCGAACCCGAACCGATAGGCCTGTAAACGAACCGAACGTTCGGTGAACTGTTCGTGAACCGTTCGGCGGGAAGTTCGTTTATGTTCGTTTAATTATTAAACGAACGAACACGAACAAAAAATTTGTGTTCGTTTAATTAAACGAACGAACATGAACACATGTTCCGTTCGTTCATTTATGTTCACGAACGTTCGTTTATGTTTGTTTATTTATGTTCATATATGTATTAATATAAATTAATTAATTATTATCTGGATGAGTCAATTAAAGGTTTTATATATTTTTAATTTGTGTTCATTAAGGTGTTTTCATTTATGTTCGTGTATGTTTGTTGTGTTCACTTACATGTGTTCATCTATATTCGTTTATGTTCGTTTATCTTTGTTCAGTTATGTTCCCTTAGATTAGATTATAAACAAATGAATATAAACGAACACAAATGTTCTTTTTTTAAATAAACGAAAAGGAACATAAATATTTGTTCGATTAAGTGTTCGTATTCGTTTAAAGTTAAATGAACGAACACATATATGCCCTTGTTTGTGTTTGTTCGATTCGTTTACAGGCTTTCATTATTCACATTGATGAATACGTTGGTCTCAATCGCTAGGCTCTGTTGATTTTATTTGTGTTCGTTTGTGTTAGTGAACACATTCTTTTCCTTAATGAACGAACACGAACATAAAATCTCGTTCAGTAAGTGTTCATGAACCGTTCGTGAACACATTATTTCCTTAACGAACGAACACGAACAAGACCTTGTTCGTGTTCATTCTGTTCATTTACAGCCCTACGAACCGAAGTAATTCGGGTTGGTTCTCGGTTTGATTTATAAGTTTCGGGTCAACCCGAATAAACTTTAGTTTTGAAATTAAATATATTTTTTAGGTATAATAGGTTTAGTCTTAGCCATTAACGTTATTAGAATCTGATCCTAATATATTGTTTTCATTACAACTATAATAGATCCATTGTTTATTGTTAATTTATGTTTTCAGTTTATTACTAATAGCAGCCGTAATTGAACAATCAAATCACACCCGATAAAAGACGATTATGGTTCGACTTAGTTTTACTCTTCTTTTGGATTGTTTTATCAAGTTATGTTGGTTTATTATTTGATTATTTGCTTACGAGCAAAGAATAATATGTTGTTTTAATTTTAGCATTATAGTTAAATTTTTTTGTTTTCTTTTCAAGGATATTCGAAACCCGGTTAACCCAACACGAAAAAACCCAAACCCGAATTACCCAAACCTAAAAAACCCGTGAGAGATTCGGGTTGGGTTTCGTGTCAAGATTTAAAACTTTGAAACCCAAAGAACCCGACCCGAAAAACGAACCCACATATACCAAAGAATGGCACATACCTACGCTAGTTTAGTAGTTCTTACTACTGCACCACACTGCACACCAAAGAATGGCACATACCTACACTAAACCACATATACCTAACAATTTCTATACTAACTTTTAGTGGCCACTGACTTGATAACAATTTAAACAATTAAAAACCATCTCAAATGAACCCTTTGTGTGTTTTGTGTTTTTTTCAATTGACTTCACTTCTAAAAACAAATAGTTAACGTTCATAGGAACTAAAAATCTAAGTACAAAACTTGTTAATATTTTTCATATAACCCCTTTCAAAAATTGACATTGAAAAGTTTTAAAGATAACTTTAAAACAGGTTAAAAGGGTTGAACCGTTTATGAACATGAACCCATTTATTAAACGGCTCATGCTCAGACCAACCCGTTCCGTTTAGTAACAGGTTATATTACCCGACTCAAAACCTGACTCAAAACATATACTTTTTGTCTATGTTCTTATGATAGCATGAGTAAGTACACCAATAAACAAAACTAACCCTGTAAGTAAATATGCATTACAACATAAAACATCAGGAATCTACATCCAGAATCTCAGCAGCAAATGGTATAAAGAAAGAACTAGAATACTTTGTCCAACAATCTAAACAAACAACTTTTCCACATCTTTGCTACAAAATGCGGATTTGGGTAGCAAACAACAACCCATGTACACGACACCACAACGATCATCTATCTGTATCGGAAGCCCATATCCAACTCATGCCCCTGCCCATACATCCCCTGGTTATGCCCTGTGTTCACCGGACGTACCTGCTGCTTTGACTGGGCCCACCGCTCCATCTCCATCATCCTCTGAAATGCTTCCGGATGGTTGCTTCCACTGCTACCATCACCAGCTGGGACCCACAAGTTCAGCATTAGTAAAACAAAAGAAAGTTGAAGAAGAAAACTTGTTTATCTGAGTTTTCCATTTTACATCTTACTTCATAAAAGGGTGTGAATTTCTGACACGAACCTATCATGAAACTTGCAAGTTTGGGTTGTGTCTAAATGGATTTGCGTCAAACACGCAAAGACATTTAACTAAACAGGTTGTGGTGGGTTAACGGCCGTTTTAACCTATTTATTTATATAAATAAAACACTATATATTGTTATGTTATACTTAAAATAGATTGGGTATTTTAAGCCAAAATTTAAAAAATAAGAAATTAAATTAAATTAAAATTTTGATAGTAATTTTAAATTGTAAAACTGTAACTATTAATATGCAAAAAGAAACAAAACAAAGTTTCGTGTCAAATGGGTCATGTTCGTGTCAACATGCAACACTTGTGCCAATGGCACGACAGGGGTTTTAACAAGTTTGGGTTTGACACGGACCTGTTAACACGACACGATACGGGTGTTAACAGGTTTGGGTTTGAGCTTAACTAGTTTCGTGTCTTAATAGGTAGCATAGTTGTCAATGGCGTGATAGTACTCACTATAGCAAACTCTGTAGCATAGTAGAAGTTCATCGCTCTCTCATATTTAGCGCTGAATAGCGATCTTCAGGTTTATTTAATTTTTTTTAATAGAAATAGCGATACTAAACCCTATATTTTAGCTGGACAATATACTTATAAAAACATTTTTTTGTTAAATATATGTATAAAAATACATTATTTTTATTTATAGAAAAAATTCTAGTGTATCGCTAAACATAAAATAGTGCTCGCTATTTGATCGCTATCTCTACATAGCGTATAGGTAGCTTGTTGCTATCGTACGCTACCAACAACTATGGGTTAAAGACATGTTAGCCTGTTAGTAACAGGTTTAGATTTTTAATTTAAAAAAATAATAATATACACACATAAAGTCCTAAACCTAAAGTCCACCTAGATACGACGTTTCACTCCTGCCCGTCAAAACCCGATATTATATTTTAAATGAATGTTATGGTTTGATTCAATAGCTTTTTGTTTCAAGTATGTTATAGATTTGAGGTATTTTGTTTTAAATATATTATGGATTATGTATTATTTAAGACATTTATGCCCGTTTTGAACCTTTGTGTTTCATACACATGTATTATTCGATGTGGCTTTAAACAGGCCCCTTTAACAGGTCTTAACGTGTTAACCTATTAGTTAACAGGTTTGTGTTCGTGTTTGGAAAAAATGGCACGATTAGTTATCGAGTCGTGTTCATGTTTAGTACCACAGGTCATCGTGTCTTGTCGTATCATGTCTTATCGTGTCATGTTTGACATGTAATGACAGCCCTACATGCCATTAAGGGTACTCATTATTTGGTTTTTGGTTCAATTCTAAACTGAAACCAAGTTACCAATTTGGTCTTTGTTTAATAAATGTTGAAATCAGTTCAAACGGAATAACCCAAGTAAACCAACTAACAAATAACAGTTGTTCGATACGGTTTGAGCCTTACCAGATCAGTTCTGTCCAGTTTTCGGTTATGCCCAAATAATACGCCAAACCAAATAACAATAAACAAAACTGATGAACACTCCTACACGCGATCATGGTCCACTTAACACCCCTAGGGTTTCAAAACACAATGACAAACACCCTAAATAAAAGTACGAAGAAATTACCAGATAATGGCAAACCGAGTCCACCAATGTTGGTCTGCTGCTGATTTGGAAACGGGAACCCATGATCTGGCATAAAACCGGATGCTTGAGGTCTCTGAAGATCACGCAGCATGTGAGGTGGTGGGACATTGTTTTGCATCCTCATTTGTGGCAACATTTGAGGATGAACATTAACAGGAATATCAAACCCTGTAACCCTAGCATCAGGATGATTAAAAGAAACCGGGCCAACCGGCATACTTCCTGGGCCAACTGGCATACTTCCTGGAAACTGTTGGTTAACATGACTGTCACGTTGCATAAGATGCTCGGGAAATCTCATCTGAGAATTCATAAGTTGAGGGTTTGGGTTCGGATCTAAAGGATGAAACATTGGTCTCCGGTTATTGCTAAATTGTCTGTCAGGCTCCAACATGTCATATGGTCCACGAACAAATCGGTTACCAGAGTTAAGAGCCGCAAGTTTCTCAGATATATCAAACGCCACATCAGCAGGTGGCCTTGACACTTTCCCTATATTCGAATAACCGGCATTTGCAATTGCAGGATCTAAAATCAGGCTATCCTCTTCAGGAAGCTGAAAATCACGGGGCGGGTCAACACCCACCCGTTGACCATCAAAGTTCAACCAGTTTTGAGAATCATCTGACTGGGCAGGCTGTTTCTGTTTTAACAACAAAGGGTTGGTTTCATAATTTGTCATGGTGGGCCCCGTTCCATCAACATTAGGTGCATGAGCAGACTCAGGTGGGGCCCGTTGTGCAGAAACAGGTGCTTGAGCTGACTGCAGCTCTTTCATGAAAGCGCTCCCAAAAAGGGCTTCAAGCGACAGATTCTGACCCGTAGTAGCCGCTTCCTGATTAGTACCATCTTTTGGCTTTTCAGAAATAGGATGGGCCAGATGAGCCTCAATAGGCCTGATGTTTGTATTCGGCCCATTATCAACAATGGGTCCTTTTTGTAACAATGAAAGCAAATGATTAGTTGCAAGATTATCAACTGTAACAGCATTTGCATTTTCTTGGCTAGAAACATTCCAATCGGGGACAGGTGGCGGCATATTTGAGCTCTTTTCACTGTACTCTGACATTATAGTTTGTTCAAGGTCTTCACATGTAAGGACTGCGGCAACCGGAGGTGGCACAGGCTCCTGCCGAAAATTGTTGAACAAATGTTTCGGGCCGGACGGCGTTTCGGTAATCCCAAATCCCTTGTATGGTAACTCTTGTGCAATGGAGTCGGTAGCTTTGTCACCACCACCAATCAATGAAAGCAAGTCATTTGGTCTGCTAGATGAGAGACTATCCAAAGGTTTCTTTTCTGCAATATATTAAATAAAAAGAAATAAAATTTGTCACATATAAAGAGGATAAAACCAGATAAACACAAATTATTAGATGTGAAGATTAATATACCGTCTTCATTAAACCACTGAGCAAATTTAGATGATTGGACATTAAAAGAATCGTCTAGTTTACTCTTCTGCTGCAGGACAAAAAAGTAAAAATCATTAGATCGGTAAACGAACCCAACATTCAGTAAAAAGTTTGTAAATCGAACGCCAGGAAGTTCATTTTTGTTTGTTTATGATAAACAAACATGAACACATGTCTCGTTCATGATAAGTTGTTTCTGTCTGCTATGGTTAGGCCCATTACAATATTGTCTAGTTTTATTACATTAAAAAATCACATATTACAATTAGGCCCCACATATCAATATTTCACATTTACTTTATTGGTGTTGGCTCAGTTATGTTCGTTTATATTTCAGTTATATTCGTTTGTTTATGTTTGTTTACATTCATGAACCATTCGTTATACTGTTAACAGATGAACATGAGCAAGTTCATTTTCTTAAAAAACGAACAAGAACAAAAAAAACCCTGCTTGCTTAACTGTTTGTGTTCGATCGTTTGTTCAGTTCAAGTTATAGAAAACTAACACGGACATGCCATGTTTGTGTTCATTTGGTTCATTTACAGGCAAGGCCTATCACTACATTAATGCACGCAACGCGTGCTTGCTCAAACTTTATAATTTTATTAACAAAATCTAAAACATAATCATATTATTTAAACGTGTAAGTCAAGAAAACGTGTTTGTGTTCATTTGGTTTGTTTACAGGCCTATCATTACATTAATGTACGCAACACATGCTTGCTCAAACTTTACAGTTTTACTAGCAAAATCTAAAACACAATCTTATTACGTAAACACGTACCTCAAGAAAACTTGTGGGGCCACCATCTTTAACGGTTAGACCAGTGCCGAAAAACTTCCCGAGGATGGAGGTTGTACTTTCCTGACTGGGATTGCTAATAATTTTGTTTGTCACGAGTTCAAAAACTTCACCATCGACAGCTTCGTGGACTTCTGAAAAACCTGAGTTTCTGTGCAAATGATGATCAGCCGACTGTATGTTGAGCTGGTTATCGAGGGTCCCGTTTTGAGTGTGGTTATTGTCCTTATCAAGCAAATGAAATTCCTCTATTCCAGATTTTGGATTCTGTGCAAATAATGAACAAGATATATGTCAGTTAAAAGATTATAGGATGGTCAACTTTATTCTTAACAAATTTAGCTGACCCTTTTTGGGTCGAGTTTGATTGGGTCAACCCAAAACACATTTTAATTTTTTTCTTTAAAGAACATTAAAACAATGTGTCAAATATGATTGAAAATATGTGATATTTCAATGACCGGCTAACTTATAACACCGTCTAAGAGAATTTATGCATTAAAGATACACTTTGAGTAAGAGACTTTTGACCCGTTTGACACTTTCCAAATATTAATATGTTCCCATTTTTAGTTATTCACAAGTAAAAAGACTGAAACAGTTACCTCTACAAACTATTAATCAGCATTATCTACACATTAATTAGAGATAAGCATGCTATATACATACATAATTTTTAGGCCTGTAAACAGACTGAATATTGAGTGAACGGTTCGGTGGGAAGTTTGTATATTCCATAAATGAACAAACATGAACAATACTTTTTGTTCAACTAGTTAAACGAACGAACATAAACGCAGGTCTCGTTTGTATATTTATGTTCTTGATCGTTCGTTTACATTTATTTATGTTTGTCCGTTTAGACATTCATTTAAATTTTCTACGCCCAACAATTTATTGTTTTATTGACTTTTGAGACCCAACACATTGTTGTTCATATTTACTTTTACTGGGTTTTAGCTCAGTTAAGTTCTTTCATCCATGTTTAGTTATGTTCGTCCGTTTACATTGGTCAAACGCTCACTCTAATTGCTAACGAACAAACATAAACTAGCACGAACACATTCAATTTATTAATGAATGAACACTTACAAAAAAAACACGTTTGTGTAGCTGTTCATGTTCAATCGTTTGTTCAGTTAAAGTTAAACGAACAAAAACAAACATTATTCATTCCTGTTCGTTTGGTTCATTTACAGACATAATAACTTTATATCTTTAGATAACTTACCTCTTTTTCAATTGAAGAAATCGTTTTTGTGGTTGAACTCTTCTCAAGTATTGTACTTTTAAATCCCGGGGGTACAAGTGGGCGCGGTTTTGAGGACTTCGATATCATAGATGATTTCCCAGAATCATCCTTTAGAACCTCTTCTTCCTTAATCTCCTCCAAAACAAGGTCTGTAAAGTCATCACTTTTAACCTTATTTGCATTCATTTTCTGTTTTTCTTGTAACACTTTCTGTTGCTCCTTCCTCATTAACTCAAAAGAAGCTGAAAGAAAATTAGAAAGCATAAGTCAACTGTCCAGACCATCAATCTGTAACCACCAACAGAAAACAAATTTAGGAAATGTAGTTTATACAAATATGTTACCTCTTCTTTTCCTTTCTTCTTCTGCTCTATCTTGGCTTGTTGTCTCAATGGAACCAAATGTTTCATCATTGAAAGAATCGTGAGTGTTTGGACGGGAAGGCGGGCCCGCCTAACAAAACAATAAATATGAATATAAGAATACACAGTTACACACACATATGAGGTAACTTTTGCGATTTTACCATTTAGAAATAAAATAGCAAGAATACAATTTATTCTAGTTTTGCGATTGGCCATTACAATTTAGTCTAGTTTTAGAGATATTTTAGGCGCAACAGACTTATGTACATATTTACTTTTAATTGTTGTTCGCTAAATTATGTTTTTTCATTTATTATCAATCACGTTCATTCACGAAGCATTAACGTATACTATTAACAAACGAGCATAAGCGAACACACTCATTTTCTTAACGAACATCAACAAGGAAACCCTGTTCGACTGATTGTTCAAGTTTGATTGTTTATTCTGTTAAAGTTAAACGAACAAACACGAACATGCTCCATTCGTGCTCATTCGGTTTGCTTGCATGCCTATTCATAAGTAAATGGGTTGAAATTGCCACCACTTAATAACACATTCACAGACAGAGATTCATTTGGAAAAGAATTTATACTGATTCAAAAAAGGTTAACGAAAGCAAATTTATAGATTAAAACCTTGAAAGGGCGAGGTGGTTGATACGCCTCGCTACTCTTATTAAGATGATAGTGTTCATTTGTGGAGCCCTTTGAAGCAGAGGTCCCACCTGCAAATCCCGAGGGTCTTGGAAAAGAACCACTGCCAAGAAGTCCATCATGCTCGGAATTTTGCCATGGTCGCCGAGATTGATTTCCATAATTAGACCTTCCAGAATCTGAATAAGAATACGATGATTAATATAAATGCATACAAACACGTATATAGGGAATTCGGGAGCCCTAATTTTTCAATCATAAATGCTGCTTGGCTGTTAAGACACGTGATCCAATCAATGAAACTTTTTTGGAATTATATATAGCACATTATAGGTTTTCTACTTTCACACTGTGTATCACCATACTAATAATATGATATCATCACATCAAACGGAAAGATCTGTCTTTAGAGCAGTTAATGGTAGTCAACGAGTAGCGTATTTGGTAAATAAAACAAAACAAAATAAAAAGTAGTTCAAAGATTACAAACAAGAGAATATCTTAAAATGGCTACTAGTAAACCACCCGATACGCAAATAATCACAAGCACGCCTTAAACTCTCACTAAACATTTAATAGCTAATATGAAGCAGAGCATGTCTAAAATTCCGTTTAACTGTAAAAAGTTATAATTATTATTCCAACTTTGATATATTTCATCAGTCAATGCAATAACATACATGCACAGAGGCAACTTGGCTGGCTGTCTTTCTACTTCCTAACACAACATGCTCTAAATAATAGTCCAGTCATAAATTCGAAGACTTAAAAACAAGGCATTTTCGAAGACAAAAATTTATAAATCTGATATATCATTAGCAAACGATTGGTCCCCAATAATCTAGTTGCAGACTTTAAAGCAAGTTAACGAAATAATGATAACACGATATTCACGATGATTGTCAACCATATCAACTATTCACTGAAAAAACCAACCTTGATGCGTATCAGACTGCGAATCCCCATCTTTCTCACTCCATCCAGAAGACCGACTATCCCACCTTCCATAACCTCCACGAGAGTAACTTCCTGAATCACCCCTTGTAGGTGGTGATGAGCTGTAATCATGACGTCGAAAGCCCTGTAACGGCAAACTTCCGTGAGTTCTCGGCCGATCCTGTATGCTATTCTCTTCAAACTCCCTAATATTAATAAACCAAACATCAATACAATCACATCATACAACACAACAGTAAATTTAATTTCTTCAATAGTTCACAACTTCACATTAGGGATGAGATAAATACCGGTACCAACAATACCATACCGAATTTTAAGGAACGGTGAGTATTGAATACAGTATCATCTATCAGTACCAATACCCGTTACAAAATATTCTCTCTCTGTATTGTATTGGTACCGTACCGTACCAAATTTCAAGAAATATGGTTGTCGAATCTAATAGCGGCACCAAAATACTCATCCCTACTTGACATAATACAAAATTGTAGAAGAATCTACCTCAGAATTGACTGGTCAAATCCACTGGGCAAAGTTTTGCAAATTTCCAACTCACTCAACGAAATAAGAAAGTCTTTCGTATACGAAATTCTCGGTCTCCTGAATCATCATCATGTATTAAACACAATTAAAAACCCACAAACTAAACACATAAAACCCAAACTAACATCAAACAAAAACACAGTAATTACTCTTCGGACTCGATAACCGATTTGGAAGCCAAGGAGCTGTCATCGTCAATCTCCAAGCTCATTTCGCAACACGAAACAAAAAGAAAACCCTAACTTATTCACAACTGTGAAAACCCTAGGTAGGTAAAACTAGTGTACAAACACTCCAAGTCTGCGTTTGTCAATTAAACCTAATCTATCGATAGAGAGTACTCGTTTCCATTAGATCAATATGAATTTATACATCGGCATTCATCTAACACATCACATACATGTATACAAAATCTAGGGAATCTGAAATTGAAGGCTAGGGTTTTGATTGGATCGGATGAATTGAAAATTGGAGGAATTAATCGAATTGAGATAGGTGGATTTGAATAGAAATAAACAGCATTTTGTTAGGGTTTCAATTGAATTTGATCGTTGTTGATGAATTGAATGGGAGAATTTGGAAGATAGATAAAAATAATTAGAGAGAGAGAGAGAGAGTATATAGATATAGATATAATATTATATGATGATATATGTGTGTGTTTGGATAAAGTTACAATTTTCTTCCCTTGGTTATGTTTCATGTGTAGCTTTTATCCTTTGGATTAACTTAATTCTAGCACTAGGAGGTTGAAATTTAATAACTAACAAAGTGTATATAAACAATCGATATTATAAATCTACAACTATATATCAATATTCGGATAGCCCAACCAAACAAGTAGAGAATAACATTGTCTACATAAAAAAAGTTACTAATTACACAAACTTAAGTTTTTTACAAAAGTCATGAAATTATTAGATATTAACAGTATTATACCAAGATGACCTTGAAAATTTTCGTCCTCCAACAGAATCATCCGGTTTTACAGCCTGAAAAAAAAAACAAACCATAGAACCCAATTAAATATTAAACCAAATGTTAATGTATATCATAATGACTTTATGTGAAGATATATATTTACATACTTTTGTTGAACTAAACACAAAATCTAACTAAACTATTAAAGCAATAGAGTTCTTGGACACATAACATCTTCTTATTGGTCCAACCATATTATTTCCATATACAACAAACACTTCTTTAATTTTCTTCACAATTAAATAATTCAAAACGAAAATAAAATATCAAGCCTTTTTATAATTTATAAATATTTAAATAATTCTAAATTCATATTAAATGTCAACTTATATAAGATGACCATTAGACATATTTTTAAATAATAGTCAATACATTAACTATCTTTAAATCATAGTCAATGTTTAACTATCTTTAAATACATTATTATTGCCAATAAATTAGAGCATCAATTTTAATATGTTTGTTATGTCATTTTTTTAACATGCTTAATTAATTTATGAATTCTTTTTGTTTAACTCACACAATATTTTAAATTACAAAATAATATATTCCAAGCTTCAGAAGTCAATCAATTAATTTTCTTGTCCAGCTAAATTAATGGTACTATTTTTAAACAAATTTTCATTTTTACCATGTACGAAAATAAATTATGATATTTCATAATATTAGTATTTATTGAACTTCCTTACATATACAGATTAAAAAAATTCCTGGTTTATTAAATTAATTATTCTGGAATTACATTTCTTATAAAATGAAGGATTATTATTCACTTATACACAATATTCACTTATACATTCTAGAATTTCTGGTTTATATAGCTAACAAATTTGTGACTTGAGTCAATATGTGGAGTTTTGTTTTGAATTTAGGTCTTATAGATTTTTATTATATTGTAGTTATTTTTTTTTGAATGGTCAACAAGTTATATTGCAGTTTTAAAACTTTCAGTCAGTTATTCAATGTATTACCATAATTATGTAGTTATTTATGGGTATATAGATGTATAATTAATACGATTATGACAAACAATTAATAGTTGATTTGACTCACGATAATGATTTCCTTAATTACATATCAATAACAATATTTGAATAACTGTATTTTAATACGTTTATAAACTTCTTATATAATATTATTGTTACGAGATTTTAATACTTTCAGACAAATTAAAATTAATCAAATTATTAAGTCATTTTAAGATTTCTCAAATTTTGAAACATATATATTTTTTATTTCTAATTTTATTTTTACTTTGTGATTGACTTTTTATTTTTATGGTAATGGTGTCAACAAGTGGATTGATAAACATTCAATTGAGTGTCTTTATATTATTTTATGCGTTTGTATTTAAATGTGATAAGCTAAAACAAGAAGAGTTTAAGGATCATAACAATACTTGCATTCTTATTTGATCATTCTCAAAGAAAGTTTAATGAGTAGTTCAGTAAATGAAATAGTTTCATAAGATTATAATTATTAGGTATGGCTTTTACACATTCCATTTTTGGATACATTTCAAAAACATAACATTTATATAAAACTATTCGTTCATATAAGTACAAAATTTATAATATATTAACATATATTTATAATTGACGTTTTTAATATAATTTTCTCATGTTTAGTACACGGGTCACTAACCTATAACATATTAAAGCATATAATTTCGAACATTTTTCTTAATTTTACAAGGTTTTTTGGCATGTAACATATGAATTAAATAGATTTTACATTTTTTTCTTAGTATATTATTTTGGTTCATGGTTTAAGTTAAAAGATGATTGAACTTGTAATTTTACTCTTATAAATACCTTATAATTCATATAGAATTATATTTTTTCTTAGAAATACAATTTTTTGCAATTCATTATAGTGTAAAATATATGCATATATATGACATATTATATATTTTCCACCTCTGTGGTAAATGGTTTTTTGATTTACTAACACGCGTTGAACATTTCTCTTTTTATTTTAAGATAATTTATTTTTTACAACAAAATCTTAGTCTTTGTAAATTTATATTTTAAATCCGTGACATGTAAGGCCATGTTATCGGTGCCTCACATTTGGACGTTGGATTTACTCATAAACGCAGTTATAAAATCAGAGTTAATTAAAAACTTTCGCGGAATAATAAAATAGTCAACCATTCGTTACAGTCACCCATAATTTGTCTTTTTAAAACACAACGTCAAAAATAGTGATAAAACATTATAACCAAAATCCTCAGATGCCAGCTTCATCCAACCCTGCCATGTGTCCTCCTCAAGCTAACTGCCTCATTCTACTCACCTGCGTGCATACTAAAAGTCAGCTACGCTGAGTGAGTTCTAGTTAATACAATCAACATACAATTCATTCTTATATTACATACGTATCCTTCTTTACTTCCTTTCATACATACGTAAGTATATACTTTCATTCTTACTTTCATACTTTCTTTCTTTCATACTTCATATTTTATCTTTCTTTACATATATACTTAAATATTTTAAAGAGCCTTTCGCCCTATAACCTCACATATATTATTAGGGTATGCCACCCTTAAAGAGCCTTTCGCCCTATAACCTCACAGATAGTATTAGGGTCTGCCACCCTTAAAGAGCCTTTCGCCCTATAACCTCACAGATAGTATTAGGGTCTGCCACCCTAAAGAGCCTTTCGCCCTATAACCTCACAGATAGTATTAGGGTCTGCCACCCTAAAGAGCCTTTCGCCCTATAACCTCACAGATATTATTAGGGTCTGCCACCCTTCTTCACAGATATTATTAGGGTCTGAGAATTCATAAGTTGAGGGTTTGGGTTCGGATCTAAAGGATGAAACATTGGTCTCCGGTTATTGCTAAATTGTCTGTCAGGCTCCAACATGTCATATGGTCCACGAACAAATCGGTTACCAGAGTTAAGAGCCGCAAGTTTCTCAGATATATCAAACGCCACATCAGCAGGTGGCCTTGACACTTTCCCTATATTCGAATAACCGGCATTTGCAATTGCAGGATCTAAAATCAGGCTATCCTCTTCAGGAAGCTGAAAATCACGGGGCGGGTCAACACCCACCCGTTGACCATCAAAGTTCAACCAGTTTTGAGAATCATCTGACTGGGCAGGCTGTTTCTGTTTTAACAACAAAGGGTTGGTTTCATAATTTGTCATGGTGGGCCCCGTTCCATCAACATTAGGTGCATGAGCAGACTCAGGTGGGGCCCGTTGTGCAGAAACAGGTGCTTGAGCTGACTGCAGCTCTTTCATGAAAGCGCTCCCAAAAAGGGCTTCAAGCGACAGATTCTGACCCGTAGTAGCCGCTTCCTGATTAGTACCATCTTTTGGCTTTTCAGAAATAGGATGGGCCAGATGAGCCTCAATAGGCCTGATGTTTGTATTCGGTCCATTATCAACAATGGGTCCTTTTTGTAACAATGAAAGCAAGTGATTAGTTGCAAGATTATCAACTGTAACAGCATTCGCATTTTCTTGGCTAGAAACATTCCAATCGGGGACAGGTGGCGGCATATTTGAGCTCTTTTCACTGTACTCTGACATTATAGTTTGTTCAAGGTCTTCACATGTAAGGACTGCGGCAACCGGAGGTGGCACAGGCTCCTGCCGAAAATTGTTGAACAAATGTTTCGGGCCGGACGGCGTTTCGGTAATCCCAAATCCCTTGTATGGTAACTCTTGTGCAATGGAGTCGGTAGCTTTGTCACCACCACCAATCAATGAAAGCAAGTCATTTGGTCTGCTAGATGAGAGACTATCCAAAGGTTTCTTTTCTGCAATATATTAAATAAAAAGAAATAAAATTTGTCACATATAAAGAGGATAAAACCAGATAAACACAAATTATTAGATGTGAAGATTAATATACCGTCTTCATTAAACCACTGAGCAAATTTAGATGATTGGACATTAAAAGAATCGTCTAGTTTACTCTTCTGCTGCAGGACAAAAAAGTAAAAATCATTAGATCGGTAAACGAACCCAACATTCAGTAAAAAGTTTGTAAATCGAACGCCAGGAAGTTCATTTTTGTTTGTTTATGATAAACAAACATGAACACATGTCTCGTTCATGATAAGTTGTTTCTGTCTGCTATGGTTAGGCCCATTACAATATTGTCTAGTTTTATTACATTAAAAAATCACATATTACAATTAGGCCCCACATATCAATATTTCACATTTACTTTATTGGTGTTGGCTCAGTTATGTTCGTTTATATTTCAGTTATATTCGTTTGTTTATGTTTGTTTGCATTCATGAACCATTCGTTATACTGTTAACAGATGAACATGAGCAAGTTCATTTTCTTAAAAAACGAACAAGAACAAAAAAAACCCTGCTTGCTTAACTGTTTGTGTTCGATCGTTTGTTCAGTTCAAGTTATAGAAAACTAACACGGACATGCCATGTTTGTGTTCATTTGGTTCATTTACAGGCCAGGCCTATCACTACATTAATGCACGCAACGCGTGCTTGCTCAAACTTTATAGTTTTATAAACAAAATCTAAAACATAATCATATTATTTAAACGTGTAAGTCAAGAAAACGTGTTTGTGTTCATTTGGTTTGTTTACAGGCCTATCATTACATTAATGTACGCAACACATGCTTGCTCAAACTTTACAGTTTTACTAGCAAAATCTAAAACACAATCTTATTACGTAAACACGTACCTCAAGAAAACTTGTGGGGCCACCATCTTTAACGGTTGGACCAGTGCCGAAAAACTTCCCGAGGATGGAGGTTGTACTTTCCTGACTGGGATTGCTAATAATTTTGTTTGTCACGAGTTCAAAAACTTCACCATCTACAGCTTCGTGGACTTCTGAAAAACCTGAGTTTCTGTGCAAATGATGATCAGCTGACTGTATGTTGAGCTGGTTATCGAGGGTCCCGTTTTGAGTGTGGTTATTGTCCTTATCAAGCAAATGAAATTCCTCTATTCCAGATTTTGGATTCTGTGCAAATAATGAACAAGATATATGTCAGTTAAAAGATTATAGGATGGTCAACTTTATTCTTAACAAATTTAGCTGACCCTTTTTGGGTCGAGTTTGATTGGGTCAACCCAAAACACATTTTAATTTTTTTCTTTAAAGAACATTAAAACAATGTGTCAAATATGATTGAAAATATGTGATATTTCAATGACCGGCTAACTTATAACACCGTCTAAGAGAATTTATGCATTAAAGATACACTTTGAGTAAGAGACTTTTGACCCGTTTGACACTTTCCAAATATTAATATGTTCCCATTTTTAGTTATTCACAAGTAAAAAGACTGAAACAGTTACCTCTACAAACTATTAATCAGCATTATCTACACATTAATTAGAGATAAGCATGCTATATACATACATAATTTTTAGGCCTGTAAACAGACTGAATATTGAGTGAACGGTTCGGTGGGAAGTTTGTATATTCCATAAATGATCAAACATGAACAATACTTTTTGTTCAACTAGTTAAACGAACGAACATAAACGCAGGTCTCGTTTGTATATTTATGTTCTTGATCGTTCGTTTACATTTATTTATGTTTGTCCGTTTAGACATTCATTTAAATTTTCTACGCCCAACAATTTATTGTTTTATTGACTTTTGAGACCCAACACATTGTTGTTCATATTTACTTTTACTGGGTTTTAGCTCAGTTAAGTTCTTTCATCCATGTTTAGTTATGTTCGTCCGTTTACATTGGTCAAACCTCACAGATATTATTAGGGTCTACCACCCTTAAAGAGCCTTTCGCCCTATAACCTCACAGATATTATTAGGGTCTGCCACCCTTAAAGAGTCTTTCGCCCTATAACCTCACAGATAGTATTAGGGTCTGCCACCCTAAAGAGCCTTTCGCCCTATAACCTCACAGATATTATTAGGGTCTGCCACCCTTCTTCACAGATATTATTAGGGTCTGCCACCCTTTACCGTCAATTTCTTCATATCATACTTTCCTTTTCATTTATATATTTTACATACTTTCTTTCATCCTCATATTCTATAACGTACATACTTCATACATACAACATATATATAAACAATCACATCATCTAACTATCTCCTGACAGTACATGCAATATCCGAAGATCGTTCATGTACCGTCAAGCATTCTTTTATAACATACGCATATATCATAATAGGCATACACTTACCACTTAAGGTAAGTGTGTTAACTAATCAAATCGAGTATGCACACAGCCCCAAAAACATAACAAGGAATGGGGCTAAAAACTCACCTGAATGCGGTTACGTTCACCGTTAATGGTTATTCCCTTCTTGAGCTGTGCACGGCTAGCTGTATAATGTTTATATGTATCAATTAACTATTGCTACTCATATCGTATTCTATCTTTATATGACCCACAACGAACGGGGGTCCGGGGGCAGCGCCCATGACAGCGGGGTTCTATGGGCGGCAGCCCCTAGCGGGGTCCAAGGGGCAGAGCCCCTGGCTGGGTTAAGTTGCCAGGTCAGCTTGGAAAAATTTTATTTTCATTGACTGTCTTAACACATTTTTCATTAACATTTTAAAATATTTTTCTAAATTGGGCTTGCTTAGTTTTGATGGATAATGGACTTAAAGTTTGTGGACTCAGTAAGGTCAGGCCCAAACTGTCCATTAAAGCACTTAGGCCCACTAGGATCAGGCCCAAACAGAAAACTGGGTCAGCCGAGAACTCTAAACAGAGAACCCCTGTTGACCGAGAACCAAAGTTTGACCGAAATCCATGTTTGACCGAGAACGCATGTCGTTGACCGAGAACATGGGTCACCGAGAACCTACCTTGACCGAGAACTCTGGTCCGACCGAGATCTCACCTTGGCCGAGAACTCAAGGAGGCCGAGACCTCAGGTCTGATGCATCCAGTTCGTATATTTTATATCTATTAATAATTTAAACCTCAATCTTCCTTAACCGTTTTATGTTCGTTATCAACCCGTTAACCTCACGGATTCAAGATCTAACCCATCCTAGTCATAAAGATTGAACCTTTAATCCTAAAAACGTTCTTTAAGCTAGATCTAGGGTTTCATTCGTGGACCGTATCTAACCATGAGTCCTTTACGTCCATATTAATTATCAAGTTTGAAACTTTATGATTTATCTAGACCCGATCTAGTCTATGTTAAATTTTCATGGCTAACCGTTCATAAAACCGTAACCTTTAAGGTTAAAGCACATACCTTTAGACGTTTGGTAAGTCACGACTAGCTTGATTAAGAACTTGGATCATATGTCTAGCTTGAATAATGAAGGTAAATCAAAGACCAATGCTCGTTTGATCTTGGATCTCCTCTTCCTTCCTTGCGGCCGAAATGAAAGGGTTGTGTGTGTGTTAGGGAGGTGTTGAGAGAATAAGATGGATAAGTTGGATAAAAAATGGAAAGATTTAGGGTTTAAAGGGTATTTATACCCCCTTAAGCCCATGGACCTAAGGCATATCTTTCCTTTTTAGTCCATGATTAACCCATCTAATTAGTTTACTTATCTCGCCCTCTTTATTATTATTTATGTATTTACTAACTCGAGTAAACTTTTCCGTTATAAGAAATAATATATAAATTATTATTCGAAATTTTGGGATGTTACATGACAATGTTTATTTTCCTAAATATCTTTTTTATATACACAAAATATAATATAATAATATCGGTATGAATGTTTTATTTTTAAAATAAATCACACCAAATTTGGTTTGCCACTTTGAATTAATAGTGCATAAATATATAAAACCTTATTAAAAAAGTCATAAATAAATATTATTATATGAAATAACTGAATTTACGTATTATATATCATAATTGTCATGACACAAGGGGATCTTAAAACATCATTTATTATTTTTAATATTTTTATATGAAAAATCTAAATTATGAGTAATTTAATTAAATTAGTTTTAACACATAACCATTTTCTTACGCAACGACACAGAAATAAGTTCATAAATGTTAGATAAAGAAATAATGAATTACTTGAAGACAATGTTGGATTCTCAAAATCCTTTGGTTCAAGGATACCGGATGGTAAGTGACTGTTTTAAAAATGATCTCGGTATGGATTTAAAGTTGTGCATTATTGGAACAAGGCAAAAAGATGTAAGGACTTACAGCCTGCCAAAAACTTCTAAGTTGTAGCGTTAATCGTTGATGATATTGGTGACACAATAAATAAGCGCGATATAATTGTAACAACTCAAAGAAGATTTCTAGCAAAAGTTGGAATATATATGAGAGACTCGTTTTTACTTACGGTCAACTATATGTTGCTTTTTCAAGAGTGAAGAGTAGAGATTGTATTAAAATGCATATTTTGGATAAGCAATATAAAGTTACAAACAAGACAACAAATATGGTTTATAAGAAAATATTTAGCAGCTTATGAATTTGTAATTTTTAAAGTTTTAAATTATGTTTCCAAACAATATATTATAAATCTTCTCTTTTAGTAAGTTTATGTTTCTAAGTACTTTGTTTACATAGGAATATGAATTGCAATTATATCAAATAATTCTCTACATAAACATATGAAACAAACTTTTATCACCTTAATTTCCACCAATGTACGTCCACCCGTATCGTACACGGGTCAATAACCTAGTGTGAAAATGTAACATAAATTTATAACTAGAAAGAAAACAAATGCATCAAACTGGTCATCAAAAATCAAAGAATATTGAAACTATCATATTAGAGAAGCAACATATTTATAACCACTAAAATAAAAAATTAAAAATTCAGATTCGGTTAATAGAAGCTTAATGCTAACACAATCTAAATATAAACATAAAATGGAGATTCCAAAAGAAGATCTAAACATGTGGATGTAAATTTACCAATCATCACCTTCAACCAAAATCCACCAAAAAAACAAACTGCCATCACAACCTGACAAAAAAAAAACAATTATACCAGTTTATTGTACGTTTTTGGAAGTTTGTATTTAAAGTAAACTAATAACGTAAACAAACAAAACAAAGTAAACAATAAAGTAAAAATTTAGACTTATCAATTAAATAAATAACTTATTGAATATTTGTTACCTTAAACTTCATCTTCAGAATCCAAAGAGCTTTCAACAATAAAGTAACGATTATATAGTATAAACTAGTTACTTATTTATGTAAAATATAATATAAATAGAAATGATTTGGAACAATTGTAAATTATAATCACGAAAATGGTTAGTTTCTGAGCATTATGTGAGAACAATTATGCACTTATGGTAACAGAAAAAAATGATTTATGGTCATGAATATTTTTTCTTGCATGTTATGTTTTAAACCAATGAAATATGTGTACCATTAGTTATGGGAGTGTAAAAATCATATGCACAAATTGACTTGCATAGCATAATAGATGTTGAAACCTTAATTTGTTTCGTGGATTTCTTTTAGGAAGTAGTACTTTTGAAATATTTAAAAGAAAATTTGAATATGTAATAGTATGAAAGCTAACTTGTAATTCTATAAGATAAATATAAATAATAACAAACTTGTAAAGTATAACTTTAATATGTCTAAATTAAATATAATGTGAATGAGATTTTTTTGTAATTTATGAAAATACGGTCCTTAACACTGTAGTAAAAATTGAAATGTATATAAGTTATTATTGTAAAGAGCATATATATTCCATGTAATTGTTAGTCAAATCATTATTATGGACAATAATTATAAATTAAAGTTTAAATCATATACCTGTAACATCCTAAAAATTTTAATGATGAATAAAGGAAGTTATGTTTAGTGATTTCGCGTAATTAATTAATATCGGGTAGGGAGCGGGTCTTGGACGTGGATTAATTGAGATGGGTTAAATGAGAATGGGATTTCAGGGATATAAATACCCCCAAAATCCCAAAATATCTTCATTTTCACCAAACTCCCTAACACCCCAAAACACACACACACACCACACACATACCGCCGCCGGCCGGCCGAGCCAAGGGAAGAGTCGGGTAGGTCCGAGAGAGAGCGATTAGTGTACTAGCAAGTAAACGAGATCCAAACAAGCCCAAAAAGGTATGATTCTTGATCCTTGAAGTTTAAAGATCCAAGCTTTTTAGTGTATAAGCGACCGAAAATGGTCGGGAAGCGTAGTGGGTGATATTGAACCATAGCAAGGGTGTTAAAATCGCTCAAAATGCTGGAAAGAAACCGAACAGCGGCTGTCTGGGCAACTTCGCCTGCATCTGGGCAACTTCGCCTTCAAAGCGATGAACTTCGCCTGCAAGCCAAGTTCGCCTGATGAACTTCGCCTGCAAGCTAAGTTCGCCTGATGGCAACTTCGCCTAAAGCTAAGTTCGCCTGATGACAACTTCGCCTAGAGCTAAGTTCGCCTGAGGCTTAACTTCGCCTAAAGCTAAGTTCGCCTGATGACAACTTCGCCTAAAGCTAAGTTCGCCTAAGGTTTAACTTCGCCTAAAGCTAAGTTCGCCTAAGGTTTAACTTCGCCTAAAGCCAAGTCGATTAGAAAATAAATTAAAAACCTAATGAAAAATGTGTTAAGACAGTTAATGGAAATAAAATTTTTCCAAGCTGACCTGGCAGCTCGACCCCAGCCAGGGGCTCTGCCCCTTGGACCCTGCTAGGGGCTGCCGCCCCTAGACCCCGCTGCCAGGGGCGCTGCCCCCGGACCCCCGTTCGTTGTGGATCATATAAAGATAGAAATACATTATGAGAAGTGATAGTTAATTAATACGTATACTTGTTATACAGTCAGCCGTGCACAACTGAAGAAAGGAATTACGATTAACGGTGAACGTAACCGTATTCAGGTGAGTTTCTAGCCCCATTCCTTGTTATGTTTTCGAGGCTGTGTGCATACTTGATGTGTTGTTAATACATTTATCCTAAGTGATAAGTGTATGCCCTATGTGATATATGTGTTTTGTAAGAATGATTGCTTGATGGTATGTGAACAATCTTCGGATATTGCACGTACTGTCAGGTTGTAATGCTATGTATAAGGTAAGTATAATATGAATGCTTATGCGTATGAACGTGATAGAGATAATAAAAGAAGGAAATAATGATGTATGGTTGTATGGTTACGAAAAGGGTACCGAGCCCTAATAATACTCGAGGTATGACGTATGGTTGTATGGTTACGAAAAGGGTACCGAGCCCTAATAATACTCGAGGTATGATGTATGGTTGTATGGTTACGAAAAGGGTACCGAGCCCTAAAAATACTCGGGGTATAATGTATGGTAACGAAGAGGGAATCGAACCCTACTAATATTCGAAAACTAGGGACCAGACCCTTATAATATCTGTGATGTTAGGGACCAGACCCTTATAATATCTGTGATGTTAGGGAATCGAACCCTTCTAATATTCGAAACTAGGGACCAGACCCTTATAATATCTGTGATGGTAGGGACCAGACCCTTATAATATCTGTGATGTTAGGGAATCGAACCCTTCTAATATTCGAAAACTAGGGACCAGACCCTTATAATATCTGTGAGGTTATAGGGCGAAAGGCTCTTTAAAACGTATGATTATGTATGTAAAGAAAGTATGAAGGTAAAAATGAAAGTAAAAGCACTTAAGTGTGTATGAAAGAAAGTTAGGAGGTTAAGTATGAAATGTAAAGAATGTATTGTATGATTTTGTGATTAACTAGAACTCACTCAGCGTAGCTGACTTTTAGTATGCACGCAGGTGAGTAGGATGAGACAGCTGGCTTGAGCGGGGACACATGGCAGAAGAATAAGAGCCTGGCATCTGAAGACTTACGATGTTTTAATTTTAATGTTTTAATATGAAAGACAAAGGATGTTTTGAGACAAGTTATGAAATATTGTAATGTTTTATGAAAGTTTTATATTCCGCATAAATGTTTTAATTAACTCTGATATTTAGAACTGTGTTTATGAGTAAATCCAACACGAAAGTAGGGTTATCGGTAACGGGGCATTACAATACCAAAAATGTAGAGAATTACCATAGACAAATTCCAAACCTCCATTGACCTTAACATATAAAAACACAATTAGATTATAATGTTTAAATGTAATAATATAGTCAAAATTTAAATGTATATAAGTTATCATAGTAAAGAGAATATATATTCCATTTAAATTTTAGTCAAATCAATATTATGGACCATTAATTATAAATTAAAGGTTAATCATATACCAAAATATATACAATTACAAATTAAGTTGTTATAATATACCAAAATATACAATTACGGTAAACTATTAGCCTTTAATTTACAATTTCAAAACAAGTTGTTATCATATACCAAAGATATATACAATTACGGTAAACTCATATTCAATTTGACTTGGGGGAAATTATTTGAAATTAATTTATAATTCGTTAAGATTTAAATTTTAATAAAAAAAAGGAAATACAATAATTATAAATGGTAGTAACAAAGTACTATAAATATCTAAATGTTATTTTATATTTAAAACGATTTACCTTAATGAATGGTAAAAAACGATTTAATATAAATGGTCAAATAGTAAATGAGGTCGGAAATGTAGTTAATTTTTAATATCGGTTTCTTTATAAATTAAGAAAAGTCAAAGTATATAAAATGTGATAATGGGATAATTAAACTATATAAATTACAATATTCATGTTAATTTGGTTATTTAAATAAATAAGGAACGTCAAACTAAATAAATTGTATTCATGAGATGCTTAAATGTGTAATTTATTAACGCACGCCGGAAAAAATATACATCAAGATATCTTCGATTCACATGAATATTTCCTTTTATCCAAAAATAATGAAAATGAATATACATGAATATTTAAAAAAGAAATATACATCAATATAAAAAAATACATCTTATAAAGTCATGCTCAATCCGTGAAATTAGATTATATGAGTTGGACAATAACCTGAAATAATAAAGTCGAATATTAATATTGATATTATGGATTATTTTATTTATAATTAATAATCGGAAAATTTTAAAGGTGTTACCGGAAAAACGAAATTGTGAGAATGACCATGGTATCTCGGATTTTTTTTGTAGAATTTAAAGTGAAATTAGCTTGTATCAGTCGTGACATTAACCTGAAATTATAAAATAGAATATTAATTTTCATATTATGGAACATTTGATATTTAATTTATAACCGGAAAATTTGAATGTCTTACCGGAAAAAAACAAATAATGATAATAACCATGGTATCTCCGATTTTGATTAAGAAAGTAAAATGAAATATTCCGCAAATCAATGGGGTAAATAACCTGAAATAAAAAGGTTTGTTATAACATTGATATTATGGAAGATTAGAATTATAACTTATAACCGAATATTTTAAATTTGTTGTAAGGCCCCGTTACCGGTGCCCTACTTTAGACGTTGGATTTACTCATAAACGCAGTTCATAATATCAGAGTTAATAAAAACATTCGCGGAATATTAAAACATTCAAACCATAATATTACATAATCATCCATTCTTGTCTTAACGGGCATTCAAAACATTTAAACATAAAATATTGTCTTTAAAATAACATAACATTTCTTGAGATGCCAGCTTCTTCAAGATCATGCCATGTGCTTCCCCTTATGCAAGCTGCCTCAGTCTACTCACCTGCGTGTATACTAAAAGTCAGATACGCTGAGTAAGTTCTAGTTAATCATACGACATATAATCTGTTCTCATACTTGCATACGTGCCCGAAGGTGTGTACAATATTCATACTTTATTTTACTTGCATAACTATCCATACTATATAAAGAGCCTTCCGCCCTATAACCTCACAGATATTATAAGGGTCTGGTCCCCAACATCACAGATATTATTAGGGTCTGGTCCCTACCATCACAGATATTATAAGGGTCTGGTCCCTACCATCACAGATATTATAAGGGCCTGGTCCCTATCCTCACAGATATTATTAGGGTCTGGTCCCTATCCTCACAAATATTATTAGGGTCTGGTCCCTTTATATTGTGCTACTGTAACATACCCGTCCTTTACATACTTGCCTTAATAACACGTGCAATATCCGAAGATCGTTCACTTACTATTTACCTACCATACATATATCATTCATACATCGTAAATACTTCATTCAAACATCAATCATACATCATATATATCATTCATATCTTTAGCTATCACCTGACGATCCATGCAATATCCGGAGATCATTCATGCACTGTCATGCAATCATCATACATAATTCATGTAAGGCATACACTTACCACTTAAGGTAAGTGTATTAACTATCACATCGAGTATGCACACAGCCCCGAAACATAACAATAAAATGGGGCTAGAAATTCACCTGAATGCGGTTACGTTCATCGTTAATAGTTATTCCTTTCTTGAGATGTGCATGGCTAACTGTATAATAATTACATGTATCAATTAACTATTACTACTCATATAGTATTTATATCTTCATATAACCCACAACGAACGGGGGTCTAGGGGCAGCGCCCCTGGCAGCGGGGTTCTAGGGGCGGCAGCCCCTAGCAGGGTCCAAGGGGCAGAGTGTGACATTCGTCAATTTGGGGTCTTGTTTGTATTCGTTTATGCATTGTTTTACGTTGTAAACCAGACCGTTTTGTAAACCGAAACTCATGATATATAAAATATTGGATTTTTATGTTACCAAATTGTTCCCATTTGTTTAATTTGAAAAACCTCTTTTACGGATTCGAAAACGGACTTAAAACGACTAAAATACATCAAAAACGAACTTCCGGACGCAGAATGAACCACTAGACGAGCTGGGCAAGCCCCCATGGGCACGCCACGCCGCGTGACCAAGGGGCCAAGGGGAGGCCGCGTGGCGTCTAGGACCCCATGTACACCATTTCGTTGTTGTTTGTTGTTTTGTGCTTTGCTTGTTTGTTTAACCAACCTATTTTCATACAAAACATAAAAGAGAACCTTGTAAATAAGCTTTGACCCTTACCCTATATATATACACTCATCTTCTTCATTTTACACTTGCTCTTACTCCAAATTCTCTCTCAAAACTCCATAGATTCAAGATTGTTTGTTTATGTGTTCTTAAAGTTTTGACTTCTAAATGTCAAACTAAGTTTAATCTTTCTTTCTAATTTGTTCATCTAACTTTACTAACACTTGTTTATGGTTGTACAACATATATATAATAATACCCATTGTTACCTTTGGTAGTTACTTCTCCGACTCCGGTTGGTTAAGTTTCGGACCTCGTAAGGCAAGGCTTCATGGAAAACTTCGTGTTCTTGATATATATACTTATGTAAATTGTTTATACATACTAACCATGTTTAACTTATGCTCTTTTTAGTTTGTTTGTCATATATACTTATGTAAATTGTTTATACATACTAACCATGTTTAGCTTATGGCAGAAAAACGATAAAAATGCGAAATCATGATAAGGGCATGGTGGATACGCCGCTGGTACATCCTATATATAAGTGTCTTTATTATGTTTCTCATTTGTAGCGTTTTTTCAAATCATGCAAGGATTTGACGTTATACGTTTGCTTAAAGTTTGTTCATGCAATTATCTTACTAAAGACAACATTTGTTAATAATTACTTTTCTTTAAGTTTATTTTAATTTCGGGACGAAATTTCCAAAAAGTTGGGGATACTGTGACATTCGTCAAATTTGAGTCTCGAGTATATATTCGTTTTGTAAATTTTATTTTATAAAACCGATCCAACATTTTTAGAACCTTATTTAATTATCATATAATATTATTATATACCTCGATCATAAATAAATCGATGTTTGTCACACTATAGAATCGTTAAGAAAAACATAAGGGGTTTAAAATGATTTTCGTAAACTCGTTACAAGCTTTGGAAACCTTTAAACTTGTATTAAACCATTATTAGAACTTGAGGGGCCAAAATGTAACTTTTATACACCATCCATATAAATAGAATAAACCCTAACCCTAAACATAAACCCCCATCTCTTTCTCTTTACTCCGGCCGCCGCCGCCGCCTCTGGCGAGCACTACCATTCCGGCCACCACCTCCAACACACACTCACACAACAACACAGCCGTCACCACCCACCCCCTGCCGTTTTCCGGCGAGCACGGATTTTCGGCGGGCTCCCGACGCCATCTCTGGCCCGTTTTCCGGCAAGACCACCCACCACCTCCAGCCGCACCACCAACACTCTCCCATCTCTCGTCTCTCGGCTTTTCCGGCAGCCCGCAAACCTCCTCCTCTTCTTCTCCGGTAACCCCATCACCTCCGGCACCCTCTCATTCCATTTCCCTCGTTTTTTCCGGCAACAGTTTCGGTGGATGCAGGCTACAGCGCTGGTTCAGGGCGGTAAATCTCAGCGACGCGGTCGCGTGGATATATTATTTGCTTGATTTCGAGTTCGTATGACCAAGTTATGAGCAAAACAAGAAAGGGTTCGTATTCCGGCTGTCGGGTTAGTTTTCCTGCTGACTGTTTGGTTTTCCGGCGACGGTGAATGTGTTTCCAGTGACGAACACAGGTACAGATAGTGGAGTTTAATGAGACGGTCGCGTGGATATCTTATTTGCCTAAATCAGAGTTCGTTTGTTATGGTTTCGAGCTATTCGACTATTTCTTTTTGTAAGTATTTTAAATGTTATAAAACTTATAAAAATTAATATTAAATACAAATATACTTTTTCGTATTAAAACCGAACACCGTTATAACCTGTTTTCTCGGATCGACTCGTTAAACTAATTTAATCTATATATATATATATATGTATGTATGTATATATCGTAAATATATAAATAACGAACATAACTTATTTAAACACCCGACACCATCTTTTGGGTAAAGTTGTTTACATAAAAGATGTACATTTTTCACATGATAAACGTAAGCCTTAAATCAATATCTGTTAATTTGGAGCTATCGGTGGTCAAATCGATCCCGGCCCGTTAAGGGGCATTTTAGTCAATTTTGGAATAATTCGAATACTCTATCTTCTGGTTAGAACTAGCTTTCGGACCAGAAGACTTTTATGTTCGTCATAATATCTTGAGTGTAGTGGTCAGAACCCGACTCCAGACTCTCAGTTCGGATTCTGAACAGTACCAGCTCGCTTAAATATTGTTTATTTCATAACTCAAGTTCTAGACATCCGTTAGACCTGTTTCCAGCGGCTACGTTCTTGTTTTTAATTGTATATTATTCCCTCAAAGTTTCAGGTTTATTTATTTTCTGACCAGTCAGCTCGCTTAACCACATCCTTAAATTTCTCGTTAACTTTATAATTTCAAGGTGAGTACTTTCATACCCCTTTTTCCATCTTCCGTTTTGGGGTGACATTTCATACTTATCAAACTAAATGCTTTATTACTTGAACCTTAAACCCACAAAATTGTTTGTGTACTTTACTTGAATAAATGCTTGATTTGGTGTTCTATGCTTACATGATTATGTGCTTATGTGTTTATCGCTTTTGGATGGTGGAACTATAAATCCTAGACCATTTGGCAACCCCTCTTGGCAAGGTGTCGTTAACGAAATGCAATTAACGATAACTATTAAATCCTAAACTATTTGGCATCCCCTTATAGTTGGGTGTCGCTAACTTGTTTAGCGATAACTATGTTTACAGCTTTTGGATGGTGGAACTATAAATCCTATACCATTTGGCAACCCCTCATGGCGAGGTGTCGTTAACGTAATGCAATTAACGATAACTATAAAATCCTAAACTATTTGGCATCCCCTTATAGTTGTGTGTCGCTAACTTGTTTAGCGATAACTATTTTATCCAAGTTTATAGCTTTTATTTATTGTTTTGTATACAAGTTTTGTGGCTTTTTATTACTATATACTTATAGGCCAAACTTATAAATTGCTCACCAACCTTTGTGTTGACAAACTTTATTTTATGAAATGTTACAGGTTTGACTTTTGTTGACTCGAGTGCTTGACGGAAATCGTTATCAAGACTATTAGGGTATTAGTGAAATGAACAATATGATTGCTATTTGTTTATATGAACGAGATGTGTTATTAGTGATTTGTTGAAATAAAATGAGTTGAATAAATATTGTCACTTTAAATAGTGTCTTGTGTATTTGTCCAATCACGTTGCACCCCGGCATGTTCCGCCGCCTTTGGTCGGGGTGTTACAGATTGGTATCAGAGCCACAAGACTATAAGATAGGTGGTTTGACGTAACGACCTAGTATAGTCTTTACTTTAGGGTCCTTATACGTGTTTGCCTATACATGTTTACCCTACTTAATTGTTCAATGCACTTGTTTATTTATATACTTATTTATTTCATCAAATTGTATATATACACAAATACTCGAAACATACTAAGGTATCCTTACCTTTGATAAAATATATATATATATATATATACACTTATATTTTCATAATAATCTAAGGTATCCTTACCTTGTTTTTGTTTAGATTTTACATTTACACATACATGCATTTTCATATATCCTTATCTTACCGCGAAAACATTAGCTTTTATTGTGTTTTATGGATCACGAGCTTAACTTGGATCCCGTTGTTTCAAATCTCCTTAAAGATTGTCTCATATGAGATGACCACTTTAAGTTGTCGAATGTGAGCGTTCCGGTCGCCATCCAAATTTTTCGATGTCAAGACAATAGAATTACGGTGATTTCGTGTTCTAGCGTTTTGACATGACGTTGTATCTCGATTTATTGTGTTATCATTGTTATTTGAGTCGAAAACATGCAAAAGTCGGTGATTCGGACACATGTTTAGACTCCAACATAGTATTTTTTTTTGAAAAAGGGTTTTTTTTGTGTCGGAATATCAAGTCATGGTGGTTCATGCAGGATTTTTCCGCCTTTAAATCTTAAAACGTTATTATTACATTTCAAGAATTTAAACTATTTTCCGTATTTTGTTATAAGTTCTTATCATAAGACCTCATTTATATATGTTATTTTTACCGTGAACAATTCTTTTATATCTTGATTTTGTATGGTAAAGTTTTACACCAATTTTCTCATTTTGATTTCACAATGATTTTTATTACAAATTTCGTTCATTATGATCTCTTCGATATAAGTTAAAAAATACATGTATATATATGGTTTGCTCTACTCATAATGATTTTTAATATGCCATCTATCTTATTTAGATTATTTATAAACTAAATTCTTATTTCATATTAAAAAGGTCTTACGATAAATTTTACCTCAAATTTTCAAGTAAATCCCCTATTGTATAAACTTTGAGGCTCGATTTGGTTAAACTTTCAATTCTGCCCCAATAAGTTCGCGATCGTTAAAAATATCATTTGTTGCTGAAAATTTCCGAAAATCTACAGTTTATTAAATTAGTGTGTTGTGATCAACTTTCATGTAGAAAGTTTTTGATTTGGACCTCCGAAATATGAGAAAAACGTAAATATTTACAGCTGCGCAGGTCTGCGCACTGTTACGAAAATGGCTGTTTGGAGGTCCAAACGAATGAGTTTTTTCGACGTTCTATATATCAACGAATTCGTCTTTCGACAACCTTCGTCATGTACTTAAGGTTTAAATTATTTGGATCTTTTATAAAAATTTTATGGCTGCTGCAAATTGGCTGAAAGTACGGGCTTTCACTTAGGGGCATTTTAGTAATCTTTTAAACGAGTTCGGGTGCATAAGTGGTTACAGCCATGAAAACATTTTTAAATAAGTGTCTGATAACTTTACCTTCTGAAATAAATTGTTATTCAAGTTTACAAATCGTTTACTTGGGATTTTCTCGAGTTACAACGATGGTCATTTTAACTTACCATTATATTTTCATTACACGGTATTTGATAACGAACTTTGCAAGAAAATTTCCATTCATCATTCATACGCGTACCTCCTAGTCAATTATGACATTTAATCTACCTATTTTAATTTCCTCATAAGCAAAAAAAAAGGTTGTATTTTAATCGTTATAAAAATTTTCTCCCCATGACAATCGGTTTTATTTTTACAATAAACCTTAAAATGCAAATCATATCACCTTAGTATTTCCATGATATCTCCCACTACTTAAATTTTAAGCATTTCAAAAACGACTTACGTTACACGGTTGGTTTACTTCCAAAATTTTCTCATAAATTACTTTACAACTTAAGCCGACCCGAAGTATTGTAACAACCCTCATTTTGGTGGAAAACTTTTAGCAATAAAACTTGTGTTTCACGAGTTTAAATCTCAATATTATATCTTATACATAATAACTTGTAATCTTAATTAACATAATTTTCATGGATATTTAAACCTTAGTTATAGATTATGATATTTCCAATTTAATACCTATTATTAGTCAAAACTCCCTAAACACAACCACAAGTTCCCAAACACCCGTATTCCACCCCAAACTACTGCCTTCAATCAAACTATCCTTCCACTTCAAAGTTTCCCGAGCACTCAAATCTTTCCTCAATATGAATGAAACCTAACACCTCGACGTTATATCCTCGCCTACCCAAACCCCATGTAAATCCAAGATGTACAAAATCAACCCAATAACAAGCCCTAAATACCGACACTCTTTCGCCATAAGAACCTATCTCATTCACTATCCAAATACTTTGCAGACACCGACAAACACACCCACAAATTATACAACAAAGCTTACCCCACTATGACTCAAATTCTTCGACTCATGCTATGTCAATTCACCAAAACCATATCGCCACACCACTTTCATCCAACCATAGAGTTTGATATCAAAATAGCAACCCAAACTAAGCCAAGATCAAATTATCAAACCCATCAACTTAACCCGAGCTCAAATCAGCAAAACCGCACCTAAATAGCCCAACCGCTACCCACACGAGTCATCTAAACCTAACCCACTCAAAAGACCTATAGTCAACAAACCCCATCGATTCAACTCAAGAAAACCCAACTACGCAAGCCAACCGGAAACACATTCACTCTACACCAAATTTCCAAACCATTCATCATTCGAAGCCTGAAACCTCTCCATACACACGCAGGCTTCATTTTCCAAAAAAAAAAAAAAAATTATGTATGTATAAACAACTAGTGTATTTATAACAACCTCATGTGTTCAAATAATCACATATAGATTATAAGCTCTTTCAAGACTAACGATTTTACAAATTTTCCAAAGCTTATAAAACATCTTTCCAAAAATCTAAGATTGTCATGGCAACAAAAATTCTATTATGAGGAATTGTCTTCAAATAAAATATTAAACGGCTAATTGCGTGTTTTTAAGGTTTTAAATATTGTCACCTAAAGTGATAAATCTCTTAAAAACTTAATAAATATGAGGTTTCATTTTGAATGTCGAATTCGAGATTTATTCAATAGTAAATTACAACTTTTCACCATCATGCATAAACTCAATGACCATGACTTTGCAAATCTTTTGGGACGCGCTTATAAATATTTTATATTGTTACACAAGTTTTTGTTCAATAACGATTTACACAAACTATTACATCTTATTATCGCAAGCATTATTTTATAAATACTTTTCATCACAACCGCTTTATGTATGCACACTCCCTTAACAAATTGGCTTGCAAGATTCATATTTGGTAATGATTTAAATGTTTCTCTAGCTACGCGCTACTGCGATGCCTTGTTATTTGTACATTTCTTAGAAACAATAAAACGGCCTTACTTAAGACCTCGTTTTCAATTTTTGTCTATACTCTACGCGATTTACATATTTCGACATTAAATTCGAGTTTCATAATTTTTGCGATTTTACTTTCATTTGATGAGATGTTTCGATGACAATATTATGCACATGAGATTTCATTTTTGTGTCTTGATTATTCATGACCAAATTCAACTATTCAATACCCATTTGTGTGATACTTCCGTTTATCTTTTGAATGATACTTTCATAACTATCTTGTTCATGTTTGAGCATTTATGTAAACATGATTCTATACACTAATCTATAACATTTCATCTAATCTATTAACAGCCTATGTGTGGCTGTCTACAAGTTTTGGCACTATTAGAAACCGATATTATAATGACGATTATATAAATGGTTTCACAATAGTGGTCGTATTCACGTTTTATCACATTTCATCGATTGTTTTGGTTGTTAACTGAATACTATTTTATTTATATGGTTACACGTATGCATCACCCCAAAGAAACTCACCTCATTTCTCATATTGTTACATTTCAAGTAATCCTATCCTAAATACTTATAACCTCAAGTTTTCCCACATATGAAACTAATTGTACGCTATTACTAATTGTAACATTGTTTCCCTCGACCTCATGTACTCACCTTTCAGTCTTCTCGTTTTTCACTCTTTGGATCCTTATTTCACTTATTGGATTTCACACTTACATCTATCAGAGTTCTTATTAGTAAAATTTCACTCATCAGATCTTATACTAGTTTAGTGGCCCGAATTTAAACCATGGATTTTAATGATTCACTTATTCCTTCACATTGAGGACATCTGACTTCAATTCTTGTCTCGTAATTGTCTACCCGGAATTTTATTTATGCGAACATCTTCACTTATTTAAACCAAAATAGTTATTTTCACCTTGGTTATACTTTAAGATTTTAAATGTTTCATTTAAGTATTCCCTTTTTCCTACTTATTAAAAAGTCAATCCCGAAATTTTCAACCGTTAATACTGTTTTGTCAATATTGGTAAAATTCAACAAATTTATTTACATATCCATTTTAAATATTTCATATAAATATGCCTCTTAAACCACACAATGGAACGATTCATGTGGACCATACGACGATCTAAATAATTATGGGTGCACACTTAATTATCGAAATCCCAGTATGGAAGCCATAGTAAGTACACTTGTGTGCGATAACTCAGAATCGAGGATGATGGCAGAAAAACTATAAAAATGCGAAATCATGATAAGGGCATGGTGGATACACCGCTGGTACATCCTATATATAAGTGTCTTTATTATGTTTCTTATTTGTATCGTTTTTTCAAATCATGCAAGGATTTGACGTTATTCGTTTGCTTAAAGTTTGTTCATGCAATTATCTTACTAAAGACAACATTTGTTAATAATTACTTTTCTTTAAGTTTATTTTAATTTCGGGACGAAATTTCTAAAAAGTTGGGGATACTGTGACATTCGTCAAATTTGAGTCTTGAGTATATATTCGTTTTGTAAATTTTATTTTATAAAACCGATCCAACATTTTTAGAACCTTATTTAATTATCATATAATATTATTATATACATCGATCATAAATAAATCGATGTTTGTCACACTATAGAATCGTTAAGAAAAACATAAGGGGTTTAAAATGATTTTCGTAAACTCGTTACAAGCTTTGGAAACCTTTAAACTTGTATTAAACCATTATTAGAACTTGAGGGGCCAAAATGTAACTTTTATACACCATCCATATAAATAGAATAAACCCTAACCCTAAACATAAACCCCCATCTCTTTCTCTTTACTCCGGCCGCCGCCGCCGCCTCCGGCGAGCACCACCATTCCGGCCACCACCTCCAACACACACTCACACAACAACACAGCCGTCACCACCCACCCCCTGCCGTTTTCCGGCGAGCCCGGATTTTCGGCGGGCTCCCGACGCCATCTCCGTGCTATTTGGGTGTCGCTAACTTGTTTAGCATCCCCTTATAGTTGGGTGTCGCTAACTTGTTTAGCGATAACTATTTTATCCAAGTTTATAGCTTTTATTTATTGTTTTGTATACAAGTTTTGTGGCTTTTTATTACTATATACTTATAGGCCAAACTTATAAATTTCTCACCAACCTTTGTGTTGACAAACTTTATTTTATGAAATGTTACAGGTTTGACTTTTGTTGACTCGAGTGCTTGACGGAAATCGTTATCAAGACTATTAGGGTATTAGTGAAATGAACAATATGATTGCTATTTGTTTATATGAACGAGATGTGTTATTAGTGATTTGTTGAAATAAAATGAGTTGAATAAATATTGTCACTTTAAATAGTGTCTTGTGTATTTGTCCAATCACGTTGCACCCCGACATGTTCCGCCGCCTTTGGTCCGGGTGTTACAACAGGTTTACATCTTGGTTGATTTTGGATGCTTGAAGAAAACGTCTTAAATACCATTAGGATATTAGCAAAAATGAACAATAATTGATTTGCTATATTTGTTATATTTTGTTGTGACTTGATATGAATATTGTTATGTGACATTTTCGATGTTGTGAAATGAAATGAGTTTATTAAATATTGTCGTTTTAATAGTGTCATGTGCTTATGGGCAATCGTAGCACCTCGACATGTTCCGCCGCCTTTGGTCAGGGTGTGACAGATTGGTATCAGAGTCATGACAATAAGATAGGTGGTTAGACGTAACGACCTAGAATTGTTATGCTTAGGGTCCTATACGTGTGCTCATACGTGTTTACTCTATAATTGATTGTTCATGTCGCATTCTATTTATTTATAATCTTGTTTAAAATTTACCAATATCCTAAATGTTCACATACACACACTTTCATAGTATTTCTAAGGTATCCTTACCTTAAAACACAAAAAGTTGTTTTTCATTGTGTTTTATGGATTACAAGATTAACTTGGATCCCGTTGTTTCAAATCCCTTAAAGGTTGCGTTTATTTCGGGTTTGTAGCCATCATAGGAAACGAGACATTATAAAACGACCATTTCACAAAAAGATTCCAAGAATCAAAGGTGATTTACTTACCTGGGACGGTTGAGTTATAGTGCTCGTTTTCTAGGCCACAAATCATGTTATATATGTTAATTCTTTAAGTAGTCGAATGCGAGCGTTCCAGTCGCTATCCTTATTTTCAGTGTCAAAACAATAGAACTAGGTGGTACATGTACTAGCGTTTTGACATGACATTGTATCTCGATTTATTGTGTTATTATCGTTATTTGAGTCGAAAACATGAAAAAGTTTCGGTGGTACGTACACATGTTTAGACTCCAACGTGGTGTTTTATAAACTTTTTAGTGTCGGGATATCAAGTCATGGTGGATCATGCACGATTTTCCCAACTCTTTAAATCTCAAATTCTCAAAATTTTAGGCTTTAACCATCTCAAAATATTTTACGTTTGTTTTCGATATGTTAATTATAAACAAAGTTTTATATATTTTATCTAACACTAACATCTTCTCCTTACTAACTTTAGGATTCACAATCAATAAATCAAACTTCATCCTATTTTATTTTATTACACCTTTATATTCATTTCTTTTACCCAAAACTTATTCCATTTTCTTTATAAACATTTAGCATGCCTCCACTAAGACGCCAACCGCGCAAGAACTCCACCCGACGTATGGCCGCTCTCATCTCCAAACAAATGGCCGCTGTGATTCCCGAACTTATAACCCAAATCCAAGGTGCCCAACCCGCACCCGTTGTTGCACCCGTTGAACCCAAACCCGCATGTTACCTAGTTAAGCAATTTACTAGTGCCAACCCGTCCAAATTCCTTGGAACCAATTGTGAGACTACTTTGTTGCATTGGTTCGAATCGACCGAGAGTGTGTTCCGACACAGCGAATGCCCTGACGAAAAAAAGACAAATTTCGCGTCAAGCATGTTTAGAGAAACCGCTCTAACATGGTGGAGTAGTGTTATGCACCTCCAAGGTTCGGAAACGGCTATGGCTCTTCCATGGTCCGATCTCAAAGCACTCATGATGAAGAAGTTTTGCCCCAAGCACGAACTTCAAAAGCTCGAGGAGGAATTTTGGAATCTTAAGTAAGAGAGTGGTGATAACGCCACTTACTCACTCCGCTTCCATGAGTTGAGCATCCTTGTTCCTCATTTGGTTGCTCCAACCGAACGTGAAATTGATAAATACATTGGGGGTTTAGCAATGCAAATTCGGGACTCTGTCATGAGTAGCAAACCCGTGACCCTCGAGGATGCCATCACTTTGGCCGGCGCGCTGGTGGAAAATCACGTGAAGGCGGGTACCCTAACACTCAAGAAAGCAAGTGAGAAAGCCAAGCCTGAGCCCGCACCGCAAGCCAAGGTTGAACCCGCACCACAAGCCATCAACTACTTCAACTCATCCCGTCACAACAACAACAACAACAACAACAACAACAACAACAACAACAAAAAGAAACCCAAAACCAACTACCGAAACTATGCCGTCACCCAACCTCAACCACAACAACAAGCCCAAACTCTTCTCCAAAACCGAAACCTTATGTTGGTAACTCCCCGGTATGTAACACATGCCAACTTCACCACCCAACAAACTCGCCGTGTCGCCATTGTACAATTTGTATCCGATTTGGTAACTTCCACACCACATGCCGATCCACCCAACGAACCCAACCTAACCAAACTAATCAACCAAGAACTTTTCACCAAAATTCCCAAAACCGATATGCACCCTACCCACCAAACCAACCCCAACAACCCTGATCTTGCTTTAATTGTGGTGATCCAAATCATTTCCGTAACAATTGCCCACGCCTAACCTTTGCCAACCAAGCTCAAACCGTAACCATACCATACTACCAAACCCAAGCTTACCAAGTCCAATCCTACCAACCCCAAATTCCCCAACTTAATGCACCACTAATCCAACCCATCCAAGCAATCCAAGCACCACCTCCACCTCCACAACAAGCACCTCAAGTCAACCATGGCAATCAAGGGAGAGATTTCATGATGAACGCGAATCAAGCTCAAGTGGCAAACGATGTCGTGAACGGTATGCTTTTGGTGAACCATCATTTGGCTTCTATTTTATTTGATACTGGTACCGATAGAAGTTTTATTTGTTTGAAATTTGAGTCGAAACTTTCTATGCCTCGAACTAAGCTTTCCCGACCGTTTTCCGTTGAAGTCGCCAATGGAAATTCCATTACCATCAACTCCGTCGCCCGCGATTGTACTCTTATCCTTTCTAATCATATATTCTCCATCGGTCTCATCCCGATGCAAATGGGAAGTTTCGATGTCATAGTAGGAATGGATTGGTTATCTTTCCACCGTGCCAAAGCCGTTTGTTTCGATAAATTCATTCGCATTCCGCTAGTAAACGGCAAAATTCTTAAAGTTTTTGGAAACGCTAATTCTAGAAGACTAAATCTTATGTTGTGCCCTCAATCGCAAAAGTACTTACGCCAAAAGTACGTTCCGTTTCTAACTCTCTCGGTGACAAAAGACAAAAAATAAAGGAAAATCCATGATATTTCTATCGTTCGTGATTTCCCCGATGTCTTTCCCGAAGATGTTACCGGTCTTCCTCCCGTTCGTCCGATTGAATTCCGTATCGATCTTGTGCCCGGCGCGATGCCCGTGGCCAAGGCTCCTTACCGTTTAGCCCCGTCGGAAATGCAGGAATAATCAAACCAACTCAAAGAACTTTCCGATAAAGGTTTCATTCGTCCAAGCTCTTCTCCTTGGGGCGCTCCCATCTTATTCGTGAAAAAGAAGGATGGTTCTTTTCGTATGTGCATTGATTACCGAGAACTTAACAAGCTTACTATCAAAAACCGATATCCCTTGCCACGTATCGACAACCTATTCGACCAATTCCAAGGCGCAACCTGTTTCTCCAAAATCGATCTTCGATAGGGTTATCATCAATTGCGTGTTCGCGAAGAAGACATTCCTAAGACCACATTCCGTACTCGATATAGACATTTTGAATTTTTGGTTATGCCCTTCGGGTTAACAAATGAACCCGCGGTATTTATGGACCTCATGAACCGCGTTTGCAAACCATTCCTCGATAAATTCGTTATTGTCTTTATTGATGACATTCTCATCTTCTTTAAATCCAAAGCCGAACATAAACATCATTTGCGTTCCATTCTCGAGCTCCTTAGAAACGAAAAACTCTATGCCAAATTCTCAAAATGTGAATTTTGGCTCGAGGAAGTTCAATTTTTAGGACATATCGTAAACGACAAAGGTATTCATGTTGATCCCGCAAAAATCAAGGCCGTTAAGGATTGGAAATCTCCAACGACCCCCACGGAAATTTGATCCTTCCTTGGTTTAGCCGGATATTATCGGCGTTTCATTTGAAACTTTTCTAAGATTTCCTTGCCTCTTACCTCCCTCACTTATAAAGGGAAACCATTCGAATGGGGTTCGAAGCAAGAGGAAGCTTTCCAAACTCTCAAGGACATGCTTTGCAATGCTCCTATCCTAACCCTTCCCGATGGAAACGACGATTTCGTTGTATTTTGCGATGCCTCTCATCAAGGACTTGGTTGTGTTCTCATGCAACGAGGTCAAGTCATCGCTTACGCATCAAGGCAACTTAAGGTCAACGAGAAGAACTATACGACTCACGATCTCGAACTTGGTGCCGTCGTTTTCGCTCTCAAAATCTGGAGACATTACCTTTATGGTACGAAATGTGTGGTTTTTACCGATCATAAAAGCATTCAACATATTTTTGACCAAAAAGATCTCAACATGAGACAACGACGATGGGCCGAATTACTTAGTGATTACGATTGCGAGATTCGCTATCATCCCGGTAAAGCAAATGTTGTAGCCGACGCCTTAAGTCGAAAGGTTAATGTCAAATCCATTCTACTCTTAAGCGTCGTCGTTCAAACCGATCTTCAAATTCGTATCTTCCAAGCTCAACGTACTTCCGTTGAAGAGGGTAACATGTACGAGGAAATGTCATGTGGAGCCGAACTTCAACTCGAAACCAAACCCGATGGTCTTTTATACTTTCTCAATCGTTTGTGGGTTCCTAATCGCGATGACCTTTGTACTTGTATACTCGACGAAGCTCACAATTCGCGATATTCCTTTCATCCCTGTGCGGATAAGATGTATTTCGATCTTCGTGCTACCTTTTGGTGGCCGGGTATGAAAAAGGACGTAGCGTTGTTTGTATCTAAATGTCTTACTTGCTCAAAAGTCAAAGCCGAACATCAAAGACCTTTTGGCCTACTCGAGCAACCACCGATTCCCGTTTGGAAATGGGAAGACATTGCTATGGACTTTATCACCAAATTACCCAACACCCAAAAAGGAAACGATAGTATTTGGGTGATCATGATCGTTTGACCAAATATGCTCATTTCATTCCGATCCACGAGAAGTATTCTGTTGAGCAGGTTGCTCAAATCTATGTTCGGGAAATCGTGTGCCAACACGGTTTGCCATTTTCTATCATCTCCGATCGCGATGCCCGTTTTACCTGTCACTTTTGGCGATCTCTTCAAGAAGCCTTGGGAACTCGTCTCGATCTTAGCACCGCTTATCATCCTCAAACGGACGGTCAATCTGAACGTACAATCCAAACACTCGAGGATATGCTACGAGCGTGTGTTCTTGATTTCGGTGGGAATTGGGATTCTCATCTTCCGTTTATCGAGTTCTCCTATAACAATAGCTACCATTCTAGCATTGATGTGGCTCATTTTCAAGCTCTTTACGGTCGTAAATGTCGATCTCCAATTAGTTGGAACGAAAATCGGTGAAGCTCAAATCACGGGACCCGAAATGGTCCAAGAAGTAACCGATGTCATTGATCAAATCCGTAAGAACCTCGTAGCCGCTAGAAGTCATCAAAAGAGTTACGCCGACAAACGGCGAAAACCGATTGAATTTAATGTTGACGATCTTGTCCTTCTAAAAGTATCTCCTTGAAAGGGGGTAGTCCGTTTCGGAAAGAAGGGTAAGCTAGCTCCTCGTTTCGTTGGTCCTTTCAAAATCCTTGAGTGTGTTGGGAAAGTAGCGTATCGACTCGAACTACCGCAAGAACTTGCCGGTGTTCATCCGACATTTCATGTTTCGAATCTCAAAAAGTGTCTAGCCGAGGGTAATATCCATATACCTCTTGACGAAGTACATGTCGATGAGTCGATGATCATGGTTGAACGACCCGTTGAGATCATGGATCGCAACGAGAAGAAAACCAAGCGAAGTCGTATTCGGTTAGTCAAAGTTCGATGGGAATCATGGCGTGGCGCGAAATTTACTTGGGAACGAGAAGATGAAATGAAAGAGAAGTATCCATATTTGTTTGCATCATCGTCTACATCTTAATTTCGGGACGAAATTTCCTAAAGTAGGAAAAACTGTGACATTCGTCAATTTCGGGTCTTATTTGTATTCGTTTATGCATTGTTTTACGTTGTAAACCGGCCCATTTTGTAAACCGAAACTCATGATATATAAAATATTGGATTTTTATGTTACCAAATTGTTCCCATTTGTTTAATTTGAAAAACCTCTTTTACGGATTCGAAAACGGACTTAAAACGACTAAAATACATCAAAAACGAACTCAGGACGCGAAAGGAACCGCTAGACGAGCTGGGCAAGCCCCCTGGGCACGCCGCGTCACGCGACCAAGGGGCCAAGGGGAGGTCGCGCGACGTCTAGGACCCCCTGTACACCATTTCGTTGTTGTTTGTTGTTTTGTGCTTTGCTTGTTTGTTTAACCAACCTATTTTCATACAAAACATAAAAGAGAACCTTGTAAATAAGCTTTGACCCTTACCCTATATATAAACACTCATCTTCTTCATTTTACACTTGCTCTTGCTCCAAATTCTCTCTCAAAACTCCATAGATTCAAGGTTGTTTGTTTACGTGTTCTTGAAGTTTTGACTTCTAAATGTCAAACTAAGTTTAATCTTTCTTTCTAATTTGTTCATCTAAATTTACTAACACTTATTTATGGTTGTACAACGTATATATAATAATACCCTTTGTTACCTTTCGTAGTTACTTCTCCGACTCCGGTTGGTTGAGTTTCGGACCTCGTAAGGCAAGGCTTCATGGAGAATTTCGTGTTCTTATATATACTTATGTAACTTGTTTATACATACTAACCATGTTTAACTTATGCTCTTTTTAGTTTGTCATATTTATGAAGTTCCATGGTGGGGGTTTGTAAAGACTAACCTCGGTTTAACCGTAAATAGTCCAAACCGTGAACCGAACTTGTTACTAGTTTTGTTAAATAATTGTTTTAAACTTGCTTTATGATATATTTAAGTTTCTAAAATCCATTTATACAAGTTCTTGGTTATTTGAGCATGTGGAGACCATCAAGGAACATATTGTGAGATGGAAACTAAACCGATCCGATTTTTACTCGCTTAAGACACACAAGTGTGTTTTTAGCTATCAAGACTTTTATATTTCTTTAAAAATAGTTTACAAACTGATTTTAATTAATTTCTTAAGTACTTGGAAATGTTGGATCCAACTTGATCTCATAATAAAGTTTGGACCGACAAAACCGAACACTCGCTTAACTTACGTTGTTAGTTCTAAAACAATAGTTCTACATACTTGGTTAAGTCTTATAAAGTTTTTGTGAGTTATCTAATAACAATTAATATTTTGGAAAGTTGACATTGGGTTTGACCATTTGTCAAGATCCGAACCAACAACCCGAACACTCGTTAAAGACCCGTATTAGTATCTTTTGCCCAATGGAACTTGCATTTTAGCATTTTTCCCACCTTATTACTTAACATTGGTTAAGTAAATATTAAGGTTAGATACTTTAACCCGGTTTCGAGCAAACTTACATTTTTAAAGGGTTATTATTATAAATTCTTAAATAGTTACATTTTAAACCTTGAACTTTAATTGTTTACTTTTTGCAACTATTATTTTATTTAAAGATCTTCAAGACAACCTTTCTAAACCCAAGACTTTATTTTATTTAGGCTTCTTACACTAAATCCGTCGTTCTGGTAAAATCTCCAAATTATCAACTTTTCAAGTTTATTACTTGAACGTGAGTACTTTCATACCCCGTTTTTATTATCTTTTATTTTGGGGGTGACATTTCATCTTATTTAAACTAAATGTTTTATACTTGGGTCTTAAACCACAAACATTGTTGTATACTTTACTTGAATAATTGCTCGATTTGGTGTTCTATGCTTATTTGCCTATGTGTTTATCACTCTTGGATGGTGGAACTATAAATCCTAGACCATTTGGCAACCCCTTATGGCAAGGTGTCGTTAACGTAATGCAATTAACGATAACTATAAAATCCTAGACTATTTGGCATCCCCTTATAGCTAGCTGTCGCTAACTTGTTTGGCGATAACTATTTATCCAAGTTTATAGCTTTTATTTATTGTTTCGTATAATAGTTTTGTGGATCTTTCATACTATATATCTATATGTTCAAACTTATAAATTGCTCACAAACCTTTGTGTTGACAAACTTTATTTTATGAAATGTTACAGGTTTACATCTTGGTTGATTTTGGATGCTTGAAGAAAACGTCTCAAATACCATTAGGATATTAGCAAACATGAACAATATTTGATTTGCAATATTTGTAATATTTTGTTGTGACTTGTTATGAATATTGTTATGTGACATTTTCGATGTTGTGAAATAAAATGAGTTTATTAAATATTGTCGCTTTAATAGTGTCATGTGCTTATGGGCAATCGTTACACCTCGGCATGTTCCGCCGCCTTTGGTCGGGGTGTGACATATTGGCCCCTGGCTGGGATATAGCTGCTAGGTCAGCTTGGAAAAATTTTATTTTCATTAACTATCTTAACACATTTTCCATTAGGATTCTTGATTATTATATTATTTGCTAACTTAAAAAGTTCGAGGGTTTCTATGTAATTTATCTATTTTATTCTAAGAACAGGGACCTTTCTGTCATTCTTTAAAAGTTCTAATTCGTAATTTAGTCCTTAACCAATGGGAGTTCATAACGTATTACTATTATAACGAATCTGCCCTTGTAACGAATTAGGCCACATAACGAACTGGTCCTTATCAAGAATTGGACCTTATAACGAACTGGTCCTTATAGCGAATTGGGCCATATAACGAACTGGTCCTTATAGCGAATTGGACCTTAACAAACTAGACCTTAACGAATGGGGCTAATTCGTCATTCTTTTCCTTAACGAATTAGCTAATGAATCAAGGCTAGTTCGTTAAACCTCTGTTAACGAATTAGGATTAGATCAGAGAAACATTCTCTGACATATATACTGTTCCGGCGCCGCTTTTCTGGCGCCGTCATCGCCAGAAAACTGCGTTTTCGCCGGAAAAACGGGATCTTACTCGTTTTCCACCGTTTTTCGTCCCGTTCGATCCAGATCTGAGCTAGGGTTACCCCTAAGCTCATCTTTGGTTCGGTTTACACCCGACTCTACCCGGATCTCATGACTTGTAACATCCTACTTTCGGTTATATTAATAAAATAAAGTTTGTTTATTTTATAGCGGGTCGTTATCGGTTTAGTTGAATAGAATACGAGATGGACTTGTGTTGGGTAAATGGATATGGGTTATGGACTTGGGTTATGGAGGAATGAAGGAAAGACCATGGGCTTAAGCCCATGATCAAAAATATAAATACCCTTAATCCTCCATTTAATTCATTTACACATATCCCTTACACCATCCAAAACACACACTTAAGATTCTCTCTCTAGTTCTCTCTCTCTAAACCGATATCAAGAAGGAAACCGAGAACTGACCTGTGATAATGGTAGTATTTTATTGTTTGAGCTTAAATCCGTTAGTTATAATCATGAAACGACGAGCCGACACCGTTAAACCGTTTAAGTCATGAGATCCGGGTTGAATCGGGTATAAACCGATCCTAATATGTGACAATCGTCAATTTCAGGTTAACTCCGTTAACACAACTCTGTCAATTCAAACTTAAGATCATTGAATCTATAACGCACACTTCATTACATTTAAACTAGGGTTTAAATGACGCTTAACACTTACTACATGTGTAGTCTTTCGGGAATTGCACCGAAACGCAAACGAGTTGACGCAAACGATTGATGAATAAACGAATAACGTCAAAACAGTAATTATTTGATAATTATGTGTTAGACTTATGTGTTATGTGATAACATGGTTATAAACGTTAACTCAAGATGTAAACAAGTTAGTTTAAGCTAGTTAAGTAATACTTAGAAGTGGAGGGGCCAAAGTGTAACATAGATTATTATAAATAATAATAATAACTAAACCATAACTTATTTTCTTCTTCCCCACAATCCCGATCGGAAACCCACCCCCCTGGCTCCTTGGCTGCCGTCACCTATACACACACATACAACCATCAATTTTAACTTTTGATCGAAGATTAAGGTGCTAGGAAGGTATAAACGACTATCCTATGCATCCTTTATACTTAATTTTGATGTTTAATGGGTTAATTGAAAACCCTAGATGGCCGATTATGTGTGTATGAAGTTAATATGATTGTTGTTAATTTGATAATGATATGATAACTAGAATTGATATTGTTACACGTTAATTGTTGTGTCTTTGATTTGAGTTCAAACAAAAACCCTAATCATGTATGTAATGTGTAATTGATGTGCATGGGTAGTGTTTATGGAGTCTAGAGTGTTATATGAATGCATGATGGTCCATAGATAGTTAATATGTTGAGTTTGGATGCAAACAGTTTCTGGACAGATTGTGTTATTGATGTTTAATTGACTGTAACGAAGTGTAAATGTGAAAATTGGTTGAGATTATTGATACTACAGTGAACTTGGTTGAGTCTAGTTTCTAAAGAATATAAATTTGTAATTTTTGGACAAGTGAAGTTTAACTTTTATGATTTTACAAAAACGTTGTGCAAAGATGAGCTGTTAGACCTGCTGTTAGGTTGTTTTGTAAATGTTATATCTCATGAACTATGAGACCAATTGAGTTGGTTCCACTTCTGATAGTTGACTCATTGAGTTAGGAACCTAACCCAAGTGGTCTTGCATTTATTGGATTTTTCTTTTAACGGGAATTTCAAATAACATTCTGTTGCGCATGAATTTGACTGTTATGAGTTTGCTGTAATGATTTGATGATTGTGAGAGATCTATGTGGAATAAAAATATAATAAAATATGTTCTGGAAACCTAAGACATATATGCTTCTGTGATGATTTTTGGTAAATTAATTGAGATGCTATGATCGGTGGAATAGTACAATCTTTCAAGTAGAATTTCTGTCTCGGTGAAACTAGCTGCTGAATTGTGTGAAAATGCATGAAACATGATACTTGCTATATAATTGTTATGTTTTGACCAAAATGCCCTTGCGGGGAATAATTGCTAATTGATTCTCATGATTTGACCAAATTGCCCTCATGGGGAATAATTGCTAGTGATGTACTTTATGAAGACATGACACGTATATAATTGCTTACACATGTAACGTATCACAAATACATTGTTAAAGTCACACACGATTCACAAACGAAACACGAAACATGTTATGTGCATAGGTATTATGTGCCGGGTCTAGAGACTCGATAATATTCCGACACTTAGAAAAATCTCTTTGTTGTTTTAGAACGCTAGAGAGAGTTTTTCTGTGACGCGCATCTTGGTGATTTAATTTGGGAATTTCTTCGCAAACAGTGAGTTTCACTTACCCCTTTTAAACTGTTTTCAAACGCTTTTCTCTTGGGGGAGATAACATACTCCGAAAACGCTTTAATATTTTGTTAATATAGATTATATATCACTTGTAAAGACTAAGTGGCAAACGCTTTAACTAAAGTCCTTCATTCACATCGAACCGTTTAATATTGGATAATAGCGAGTCATTGTTGAGTAGTACTACTGGGTTTGACAAACCCCACCCAACGCTAAACTCGACTGGAGGTCGAGTGGGTGTAATCTTGGCTAAACACATACCATGGTCTGGATGACCTGGTGGCAAGGCAAATGATAAACAGTCAGCTTCGGTGTCGAACACTTAGTGATACTTGTTTTATAGGCTAGCTACCTATAGATATATAATTGACATAACATTATCTGGTAACGCAAAACGCTGTAACGCACAACGCTGTAACGCAAAACGCTGTAAGGCAAAACGCTTAACGCAAAACGCTGAACGCAAACGCTAAACGCTTTATTTTTATTTAAACTTGTGAACTCACCAACCTTGTGTTGACACTTTTAGTATGTTATTCTCAGGTAGCCGAGGCGGGCGCGCGGTTTAGGAACATGCATTGCTTGAAACACTTTTAATTATGAAAAACTTATTTTAAACTACTATCATTGGGTTTTAAGTCGTCCTGCGTGACGTAACAGTGTTTGCTATGGTTTTACGCTTCCGCATTTAATTACTCGTAAACGTTTTCATGGTTTAAAAACTTTGTTTTATGGTTTGATTATAACTAATGATTCCGATCCTGTTAGTTCACGCCCTCTGACGGTAAAACACCGTTAGTGGATTTTGAGGGTGTGACAGATTGGTATCAGAGCCATTGGTTATAGCGAACTAGAAGCTGCATGCATACTAGACTATAACCGCGACGACCCATTAGTTATAATGATACTCACTGCATAGATTTGTGTAGTCTTTGTTATCTTATCTCTTTACCTCTTTCACTCATACGCGCGCGCATACACGGCTTACCTGTAGGAATGTCGACGCCGCCACCCTCATCATCATCTGATCCGATGACTCATGCTCACGGGAAGGAACCGCAGTTACCTACTGCATCGCCACCCCGTGTAGTCCCGGAACTCGAAGCTCCCGCACCGAAGAGGTATCGCTTATCCGGAGGCATATACGAAAACGACGTTAGCTGGGAATGGTACCCTAACATGATCAGACGTATGGTCTATCGCGAACAAGTTCCCCCGTTACCTCACCCGAACCACCCTGCTTACACCAACACCCTACCACCCATAACCGAACCTATAGAGCGAGTTCTCGCAGCTGTTGTTTCATGCTTGGAGTGTGACGTGGGTTACATGCGCTATACGAGAGCGAACGTTTCCGGACTGTTAAAAGACGGAACCGAGACTAAGGAGGAAATTGCCCGCATGGCAGCGGCAATGAAGGAAATGCAAGAGGCTAGTGATCAACAGATGAAGATCATGAGAAAGATGCAAGCCGAGATGATAGACTTGCAAGAGCAACTCCAAGTAGCAAGGACCCGAACTGAGATGGCTCTAGAGCGTTGCGATGTCTTACAAATGCAACTTGCTCAGAACGCAGCAGAACCTGAGGCAGAGCCTGAGGCCAAGCCCGAGGCGGAGCCTGAAGAGGAACCTGAAGAAGATCCCGAAGAGGAGCCCGAGGAAGATCCCGAGGAGGAACCTGAAGAAGAACCGGAGGAAGAACCGGCTGAGGAAGAGGCACACTCAGAGGTGTCCTCAGATGATGACATCTAGTGATGATAACACCTAGATGGAGGGGTTGTCTCCATCCGAACTATTATTCTCTATGATTTTAAGGATTGATTGGAAATACTTTATAGCGAATACAATGGTTTTAATCATGAATTATTAATTAGATTAATATATGGTTGTGATGTGATGTTGTTTCTTATTTCTTACCTGTCTTTTTATTACATGTATGGTGTGTTGTATATGAAAGAAAAATTCATGTTTAACCTTTTATACTGTGATTCTAGGAAATGGCTGGAAAAAACACGGGACACGGACGTGGTAAAATCAACTTGACTGCAGCTGAACTCCAAACTCTGCTGAACGACCATGCGGCGGCCGCTTTAGCCGCACACGTTCAAAATCAAGCTGGAGGTCCAAGTGGAACGTGTACCTTCAAGAATTACCTTGACTGCAAGCCCAGTACGTTTAAGGGCACCGTGGGAGCTATAGGCTTCCTGCGTTGGGCTGAGAAGGCCGAGTCGGCGTTTGAGATGTGTAATTGTCCCCCGGCCAGTAGGGTCAAATTCGCTGCTGGAACACTTGAGGATTCTGCCCTCACTTGGTGGAATTCGAAAGTGCAGATCCTTGGATTGGAACTGGCTAACGCGATGAACTGGGAGGAGTTCAAAAACATGATGCGAGAGGAGTACTGTCCGAGAGAGGAGATTTCGAAGTTAGAGTCAGAATTTTGGTCACTGAAGATGGTGGGCTCAGAAATCGAAGCCTACACTACCCGTTCTCACGAGTTAGCTGTGATGTGTCCGCGGATGGTGGATCCGCCGAGTAAGAGGATTGAAATGTATATTGATGGGTTAGCACCGCAGATTCAGGGCATGGTGACGTCTTCCAGACCAGCCACGATTCAACAAGCGATCCGTTTAGCTCACAAATTGACGGATCAAGCAGTGACCCAAGGTGCGGTACCACCTAGGGGATCAACCGCTAAAGCCCGTGACAACCCGAGTAATGACAACAACAGCAACAGCAACCCGAGCAGCGGAAAGAGAAAGTTTGACAACACCAGATCCTCATCCTCGAACCTCCCACTGCAGCAACACTACCGTAAGCCCGAATTCACTCGAAGCTTTAACAATCAGAATCACAACAATAACAACGGTAGCGGGCAGGGTTCGAGCGGATATGCTGGGAAATATGCGAAGTGCAATAGGTGCAACTATCATCATACTGGCCCGTGTGACCGTGTCAAGTGTCAGAGATGCGGAAAGATGGGTCACCAGGCGAAAGAATGTAGAGGAGACCTTGTGGCAAAGGGTGCTCCTAAGCCACCTATGACGACGAAGGGATGTTTCGAATGTGGGCAGGAAGGCCATTTCAGGAAAGATTGTCCCAAGCTGAAACAGAACGACAACAATGGAGGTAATGGAAGTGGCAGTAGTGGTGGAAGCAATGGCAAAGGAAGAGCTTTTGTAATTGGGTCGGGTCAAGCCCGCAATGATCCGTACGTGGTGACTGGTAAGTTCCCTGTGAACGATTGTTTTGCTTCTGTATTGTTTGACACTGGAGCTGATAGGAGTTTTGTGTCGAAAGCCTTTAGCCAACTCTTAGACTTAACTCCAACTCCGTTAGATGCTAAGTTTCCTGTTGAATTAGCTGACGGTAAGACTATAGTAACGACTCATGTAATTGCGGGATGTAAGTTAAAACTGTCAGGTCATGTCTTTGATATCGACCTTATTCCTTTTACGCTTAGTAGTTTCGATGTCGTGGTCGGCATGGACTGGTTGTCCGAGAACCGAGCGGAGATTATATGTCACGACAAGATAGTTCACATTACGACCCCTTCCGGCGAGATCATTTCGGTCCGAGGTGAGAGAAGCGGCATGACCACCAGCGTAATTACCCTCATGAAGGCGCAGAAGTACCTACGAAAGGGTCATCCGGCAATTTTGGCGCAGATTGTTGAGAAACCTGCGGAGGAGAAGCGAATTGAAGATATACCTGTTGTGCGAGATTTTCCGGAAGTTTTCCCGGAGGATTTTCCCGGACTCCCTCCTGTACGACAAGTCGAATTCCAAATTGAGTTGACACCCGGTGCAGCACCCATAGCACGAGCCCCGTATCGGCTCGCACCGGCGGAGCTTCAGGAACTGTCCACTCAGTTGCAAGATTTGTTGGATAAGGGTTTTATCCGACCTAGCTCATCGCCATGGGGAGCCCCTGGTTTGTTTGTCCGAAAGAAGGACGGGACTTTCCGCATGTGTATCGACTACCGGGAGTTGAACAAGGTGACGGTCAAGAACCGTTATCCTTTACCCCGAATTGATGATCTGTTTGACCAGCTTCAAGGATCGAGTTACTACTCGAAGATCGATCTGCGATCTGGTTATCACCAACTAAGAGTGCGCGAAGAAGATATCTCTAAAACGGCTTTCAGAACACGGTATGGTCACTACGAGTTTTCGGTTATGCCTTTTGGTCTGACTAACGCACCAGCAGTATTTATGGATCTCATGAATCGAGTATGCAAGGCGTACCTCGACAAGTTTGTGATTTTTTTCATTGATGATATTCTTGTCTACTCCAAGAACGAGGCTGACCATGAAGAGCACTTGAGGTTAATTTTGGAATTATTGAAGAAGGAACAACTGTATGCTAAACTCTCGAAATGTGAGTTTTGGCTTCGCGAGGTTCACTTTTTAGGACATGTGATCAACGAGAATGGTATCCATGTCGATCCCGGTAAGGTAGAGGCCATCAAAAACTGGGAAGCACCTAAGACTCCGACTTAGGTGCAGCAATTCTTAGGACTGGCCGGCTACTACCGACGTTTCATCGAGGGATTTTCAAAGATTGCTCAACCCCTCACCGCTTTGACTCACAAAGGCACTAAGTACAATTGGGGTGACGCGCAAGAATCCGCTTTTCAACTGTTGAAAACCAAACTCTGTAGTGCCCCTATTCTAGCCCTCCCCGAGGGAACAGAAAATTTTGAGGTACACTGTGACGCATCAATACAAGGTCTCGGTTGTGTGCTGATGCAACTCGAGAAGGTTATAGCTTATGCCTCTCGACAACTACGGGTTCACGAGAAGAACTACACGACCCATGATTTGGAACTCGGAGCTGTGGTGTTTGCCCTTAAGATATGGAGGCATTACTTGTACGGTACCAAGTTTACCATTTACACCGACCACAAGAGTCTCCAGCATATCTACGATCAGAAGGAGCTGAACATGCGACAGCGTCGTTGGGTCGAGCTTCTTAAAGATTACGATTGTGCCATAAAGTATCACCCTGGCAAGGCCAATGTAGTGGCCGATGCTCTCAGCAGAAAAGAAACAGATAAACCCAGACGAGTGCGAGCATTGCAACTCACGATTCGTGCAAACCTACCCGACCAGATTCGCGATGCCCAACTCGAAGCTTTGAAAGATGATAATCTTCCATCGGAACTCATGCGGGGCATGAACAGCCAACTTGAAACCAGATCGGACGGGATCCGATATTTTGAGAACCGGATTTGGGTTCCACGGTACGGAGAGTTGAGAACTCTGGTGATGGACGAAGCACACAAGTCCCGATATTCTATCCACCCTGGCTCAGATAAAATGTATCATGATTTAAAGGCACTTTACTGGTGGCCGAACATGAAAGCCGACATTGCCACCTACGTGAGCAAATGCTTGACTTGTGCCAGAGTCAAAATAGAATACCAGAAACCATCTGGTCTACTGCAACAACCGGAACTCCCAATGTGGAAATGGAAACACATCTCAATGGATTTTATCACGGGTTTACCTAAGACACCGACGGGATGCGATACCATCTGGGTGATCGTTGACCGGTTGACTAAGTCGGCACACTTCTTAGCGATTAAGGAATCGGACAAAATGGAAAGACTGACTCGCGTCTACATGAAGGAAGTAGTGTCTAGACACGGAGTGCCTGTCTCAATCATTTCTGATCGAGATTCTCGTTTCACTTCGCACTTTTGGAAGTCGCTGCAAAGCGCACTAGGCACCCGTCTTGATATGAGCACAGCATACCATCCTCAGACGGATGGGCAAAGTGAACGAACTATTCAGACCCTGGAGGATATGTTGCGTGCATGCGTGTTGGATTTGGAAAAAGTTGGGAACCTCACTTGCCTTTGGTAGAGTTTTCGTATAATAACAGCTACCACGCAAGCATTAAAGCAGCGCCGTTTGAAGCGCTGTACGGACGGAAGTGTCGATCACCACTCTGCTGGGCAGAGGTGGGTGACAGCCAAATCACTGGTCCAGAACTGGTACTCGAAACTTCGGAAAAGATTGTTCAAATCCGGAATCGCATGGCAGCAGCACGAGATCGCCAAAAGAGCTACGCCGACAAGCGCCGAAAACCTCTCGAATTTCAAGTGAATGACCAAGTGTTACTCAAAGTCTCACCTTGGAAAGGTGTGGTTCGCTTCAGGAAGCGAAACAAACTCAACCCACGATATGTTGGTCCTTACCGGATAACTGAGCGCATTGGTCCGGTGGCGTACCGACTGGACCTACCAACGGAACTCAGTGGCGTACACAATGTATTCCACGTGTCCAATTTGAAGAAATGCCTATCCGATGAAACCCAAGTAGTCCCTTTGGAGGAACTGCAAGTTGATGACAAGTTACGCTTCATTGAAGAACCAGTCGAGGTTTTGGATTGGGAAACCAAAACGCTCAAGCACAGCAAAATTCCAATCGTTAAGGTTCGTTGGAACTCGAGACGTGGACCGGAGTTCACGTGGGAATGTGAGGATCAAATGATGAAAAAGTATCCTCACCTTTTTGAAGGGCTGACCAAACACAGAAAACCGCGAAACCCGGCAAACCGTCAGACATCACCGGAGGTATGAATTAAATTTCGGGACGAAATTTCTTTCTACTAGGGGATGATATGACAAACTGAAAATTTTTCTTACTTTTTTCAGACACTCATCACGACTTGACTCAAATTTTCGGGACGAAAATTCTTTAACATGGGAATGATGTGACAATCGTCAATTTCAGGTTAACTCCGTTAACTCCGTTAACTCAACTCCGTCAATTCAAACTTAAGATCATTGAATCTATAACGCACACTTCATTACATTTAAACTAGGGTTTAAATGACGCTTAACACTTACTACATGTGTAGTCTTTCGGGAATTGCACCGAAACGCAAACGAGTTGACGCAAACGATTGATGAATAAACGAAAAACGTCAAAACAGTAATTATGTGATAATTATGTGTTAGACTTATGTGTTATGTGATAACATGGTTATAAACGTTAACTCAATATGTAAACAAGTTAGTTTAAGCTAGTTAAGTAATACTTAGAAGTGGAGGGGCCAAAGTGTAACATAGATTATTATAAATAATAATAATAACTAAACCCTAACTTATTTTCTTCTTCCCCACAATCTTGATCGGAAACCCACCCCCCCTTGGCTCCTTGGCTGCCGTCACCTATACACACACATACAACCATCAATTTCAACTTTTGATCGAAGATTAAGGTGCTAGGAAGGTATAAACGACTATCCTATGCATCCTTTATACTTAATTTTGATGTTTAATGGGTTAATTGAAAACCCTAGATGGCCGATTGTAGGTTCCTGGACGGATCGTACATGGGATGTCGCTAACAACGCAGGTGCGGAATCCCTGCGTAGGTAGATACGAGTGTAGAGTATGTAGAGATCGAACACACAAGCAATAAACCAAACACGTTATATTGATAACAAACACGTGACCCGAGGTCACTATTACAGACAATGACACGTAACACACGAAGTGAACAGCTGAAACGAAAACCCTAAACGACCCCTTAACTGTTTCGGCTGAAACAGTATATAAACATGACAACTTCGCCATAGGCGAAGTTGTCAATAACTTCGCTGATTCAACAAGTTCGCCAGAGCGAACTTGTTGACAACTTCGCGTGTTACAAATACAAACATAATCAAAACATAATTGCATTACAGACTCGATTACAAATGCTAGACTATGAACTACTGACACACATGTACCAACACCGATTATGTGTGTATGAAGTTAATATGATTGTTGTTAATTTGATAATGATATGATAACTAGAATTGATATTGTTACACGTTAATTGTTGTGTCTTTGATTTGAGTTCAAACAAAAACCCTAATCATGTATGTAATGTGTAATTGATGTGCATGGGTAGTGTTTATGGAGTCTAGAGTGTTATATGAATGCATGATGGTCCATAGATAGTTAATATGTTGAGTTTGGATGCAAACAGTTTCTGGACAGATTGTGTTATTGATGTTTAATTGACTGTAACGAAGTGTAAATGTGAAAATTGGTTGAGATTATTGATACTACAGTGAACTTGGTTGAGTCTAGTTTCTAAAGAATATAAATTTGTAATTTTTGGACAAGTGAAGTTTAACTTTTATGATTTTACAAAAACGTTGTGCAAAGATGAGCTGTTAGACCTGCTGTTAGGTTGTTTTGTAAATGTTATATCTCATGAACTATGAGACCAATTGAGTTGGTTCCACTTCTGATAGTTGACTCATTGAGTTAGGAACCTAACCCAAGTGGTCTTGCATTTATTGGATTTTTCTTTTAACGGGAATTTCAAATAACATTCTGTTGCGCATGAATTTGACTGTTATGAGTTTGCTGTAATGATTTGATGATTGTGAGAGATCTATGTGGAATAAAAATATAATAAAATATGTTCTGGAAACCTAAGACATATATGCTTCTGTGATGATTTTTGGTAAATTAATTGAGATGCTATGATCGGTGGAATAGTACAATCTTTCAAGTAGAATTTCTGTCTCGGTGGAACTAGCTGCTGAATTGTGTGAAAATGCATGAAACATGATACTTGCTATATAATTGTTATGTTTTGACCAAAATGCCCTTGCGGGGAATAATTGCTAATTGATTCTCATGATTTGACCAAATTGCCCTCATGGGGAATAATTGCTAGTGATGTACTTTATGAAGACATGACACGTATATAATTGCTTACACATGTAACGTATCACAAATACATTGTTAAAGTCACACACGATTCACAAACGAAACACGAAACATGTTATGTGCATAGGTATTATGTGCCGGGTCTAGAGACTCGATAATATTCCGACACTTAGAAAAATCTCTTTGTTGTTTTAGAACGCTAGAGAGAGTTTTTCTGTGACGCGCATCTTGGTGATTTAATTTGGGAATTTCTTCGCAAACAGTGAGTTTCACTTACCCCTTTTAAACTGTTTTCAAACGCTTTTCTCTTGGGGGAGATAACATACTCCGAAAACGCTTTAATATTTTGTTAATATAGATTATATATCACTTGTAAAGACTAAGTGGCAAACGCTTTAACTAAAGTCCTTCATTCACATCGAACCGTTTAATATTGGATAATAGCGAGTCATTGTTGAGTAGTACTACTGGGTTTGACAAACCCCACCCAACGCTAAACTCGACTGGAGGTCGAGTGGGTGTAATCTTGGCTAAACACATACCATGGTCTGGATGACCTGGTGGCAAGGCAAATGATAAACAGTCAGCTTCGGTGTCGAACACTTAGTGATACTTGTTTTATAGGCTAGCTACCTATAGATATATAATTGACATAACATATCTGGTAACGCAAAACGCTGTAACGCAAAACGCTGTAACGCACAACGCTGTAACGCAAAACGCTGTAATGCAAAACGCTTAACGCAAAACGCTGAATGCAAACGCTAAACGCTTTATTTTTATTTAAACTTGTGAACTCACCAACCTTGTGTTGACACTTTTAGTATGTTATTCTCAGGTAGCCGAGGCGGGCGCGCGGTTTAGGAACATGCATTGCTTGAAACACTTTTAATTATGAAAAACTTATTTTAAACTACTATCATTGGGTTTTAAGTCGTCCTGCGTGACGTAACATTGTTTGCTATGGTTTTACGCTTCCGCATTTAATTACTCGTAAACGTTTTCATGGTTTTGAAACTTTGTTTTATGGTTTGATTATAACTAATGATTCCGATCCTGTTAGTTCACACCCTCTGACGGTAAAACTCCGTTAGTGGATTTTGAGGGTGTGACATAATATGAGCTTAGGGGTCACCCTAGCTCAGATCTGGATCGAACGGGACGAAAAACGATGAAAAACGGTGTAAAACGGTGAAGATACGTTTTTCCGGTGAGTTTTCCGGCAATGGCGACGCCGAAAAAACGTGTACGAGGTTGTCAGGGAATGTTCTGACAAATCTGACCTAACCCTAGTTCACTAAGGAATAACTAGCGAATTAGAGATAATTCGCCAGCTGATTCGTTAAGGAATAACTAGCGAATTAGAGGTAATTCGCCAGCTGATTCGCTAAGGAAAGATTAACGAACTAGCTGTAGTTCGTATCCAATTCGTTAAGGGAAAAGGGTAACGAATTACCCTTGATTCGTTATGACCAGTTCGTTAAAGGAGATAACGAATTAGAAGGTCCAATTCGCTACTTGGACTGGTTCGCTACATGGACTGATTCGTTAAGAGTCCAGTTCGTTAAAAGTCCAATTCGTGTAAGTAACCAGTTCGTTAAAGGTTCCAATTCGTTACAAGAACCAGTTCGTCATGGCAAGTCAGTTCGTTAAGGATAAGTATCGAATTAGAAGTTTAACATAATGACAGAATGGTCCCTGGACTTAGAAAAGAATGATTTAATTACAAATAAGCCCTTGAACTTTTAAGTAGCATATTATTCAATGATTCAAAATGCTAATGGAAAATGTGTTAAGACAGTTAATGAAAATAAAATTTTTTCAAGCTGACCTGGCAGCTTAACCCCAGCCAGGGGCTCTGCCCCTTGGACCCCGCTAGGGGCTGCCGCCCCTAGAACTTGCAACAATTTTTATTTACGGAACTTGCAACAATTTTTATGATGTGTTTTTAAACTTCAAATCCCACTATGTATGTTTTAGACCTTAGATTTTCATTTAAAGTTCTGGGATTTTATTTTGTTAAAATATAAATAAGTTTACGGTTAACTTTTAACTGCAAGTCGATTGTAACATCATACTTTCGGTTATAATAATAAAATAAATTTCGTCTATTTTATAGTTGGTCGTTATCGGTTTATATAACTAAAATATGAGTTGGGCTACTGTTGGGGTAAATGGGTATGGGTTATGGACTTGGGTATGAAAGAAAGAAGGAAAGACCATGGGCTAAGCCTGACCATGGGCTAAGCCCATGATTCATAAATATATAAACCTTTAATTCCCAATTTTCATTCATTTACACATATTCCATACACCTCTCAAACACACACTTAAGATCTCTCTCTCTCTAGCCGAAATATAGAAGAAGAAACGGATCCCGACCCAAGGTATGATAGTATTTTGTTGTATGAGTTTAAATCCGTTAGTTATGGTCACGAAACGACGAGCCGACACCGTTAAGCCGTTTAAGTCACGAGATCCAGGTGGAATCGGGTATAAACCGAACTTATGATGAGCTTAGGGGTCAACCTAGCTCAGATCTGGATCGAACGGGACGAAAAAATGGTGAAAAACGAGTTTTCGCGGTTTTCCGGCGGCTTTCCGGCAAAGGCGGCGCCGGAATAGTGGTACGAAGATAAGGAATGTCAGGGAATGTTATGACATTCCTTGACCTAACCCTAGTTCGCTATGGGGACTTAACAAACTGAAGGTGATTCGTTAGTTGATTCGCATAAGGGGGCACAGCGAACTAGCTCTAGTTCGCCTATGATTCGTTAAGGGAAAAGGGTAACGAATTACCCTTGATTCTTTATGATTAGTTCGTTAAAATAAATAACGAATTAGAAGGTCCGATTCGCTACTTGGACTAGTTCGCTATATGGACTGATTCGTTAAGGAGTCCAGTTCGTTAAGGGTTCAATTCGTTATAGGAACCAGTTCGCTAGGACAATCCAATTCGCTGTGAACCAGTAACAAATTAGAAGTTTAACAGAATGACAGAATGGTCCCTGGACTTAGAAAAGAATGATTTAATTACAAATAAGCCCTTGAACTTTTAAGTAGCAAATTATTCTATGATTCAAAATGCTAATGGAAAACGTGTTAAGACAGTTAATGAAAATAAAATTTTTCCAAGCTGACCTGGCAACTTAACCCCAGCCAGGGGCTCTGTCCCTTGGACCCCGCTATGGGCTTCCGCCCCTAGAACCCCGCTACCAGGGGCGCTGCCCCTGGACCCCCGTTCGTTGTGGGTTATATAAAGATAGATGTACGATATGAGTTGTTATAGTTAATTGATGCACGTAAATTATTATACACTTAGCCGTGCCCAACTGAAGAAAGGAATAACTATTAACGGTGAACATAACCGACTTCAGGTGAGTTTCTAGCCCCACTTCCTTGTTATGTTTTCGGGGCTGTGTGCATACTCGATGTGATAGTTAATACACTTACCTTAAGTGGTAAGTGTATGCCTTGTATGATTTATGTATGATAATTTCTTGACGGTGCGTGAACGATCTTCGGATATTGCATGTACCGTCAGGTGGTAGCTAAAGATGTGATTGGCATGTATGATGTAAGATAAGATGCATGTATGAATATATATGATGTATGCATAATGTACGTATGATATGTTAATGGTACCTGAACGCTCTTCGGAGACTGCACGTATTGTCAGGAAAAGTATTTAAGAACATGTATAGTATGAAGCCATGGAAGAAAGGGTACCGGGCCCTAATAATATCCGAAGATGAAGGGTACCGGACCCTAATAATATCCGAGGATGAAGGGTGACCGGACCCTAATAATATCCGAGGATGGAGGGTACCGTACCCTAATAATATCCGAGGTATGTAGGGTAAAACACCCTTTATGATGTATGGTTAGATATGAATGTGTATGGACAAATGTTGAACATGATATGTATGTAATGCGTACCTTCGGGCACGTATATGTGAATGAAAAGTAAGTTATGTGATTAACTAGAACTCACTCAGCTTAGCTGACTTTTAGTATGCATGCAGGCAAATAGGTTGAGGCCGCTCGCGTGACTGAAGACACATGGCATGGAATTGAAGATACTGACATCTCGAAGAAATGTTGTGATGTTTTAAAGACTATGTTTTGTTTTAATTGACTACGAATGTTTCATAAGACATGATTTGATGGTTATGTAAAATGTTATGGTTGAAGTTTTATTATTCCGAGAAAGTTTTTATTAACTCTGATATTTAGAACTGCGTTTATGAGTAAATCCAACGTACAAAGTAAGGCTACCGGTAACGGGGCCTTACATCGATTATCTATATTACATAATAATATTGTAAAAAGCATTTGGTAAATAACTTTTGGTAAAGGTTAACCACTTTATTATCGTCAACAAAAGTTTGGTACACAGGTAAATAGCTTTTGATAGTACATGTAACCTGTCAATTGAAAAAGCAAACCTAACATTTTGAAAATTGAAAAATGAAGACAACACAGTGCAAGAATAGCTGTAAGTTTTCACTTTTCAGCATTTTGTCATCGTGAGTTTGACTTTGTTGCATGCATTAATTTTTTTCAACAAGTAAAGCCATTTCATATCTCTATTCTTATATATTTCTTCTCTCTACAAGTCACAACTTTATCAGTTCTTTAGAAATAAATCCGTTATAGTATATCTATCTAGATCCGGTGGCCAAAGCTGCTGCAACCTTCGTTTCCAGTCGTTGGGTCGTGATCTGCAATGGCTTATGATTTCTTTATTTACAGAACTCGCAACAATTGTCATGATGTGTTCTAAGCTTCAAATCTCACTAGGTATGTTTTCGACCTTACGTTTACATTTAAAGTTCTGGGATTTTATTTTGTTAAAATATAAATAAGTAACCAAACCAGCCCCTACCACCAAAAGAATAATTTTCTCATTGTCCCTTCACTAACATAAGTCCCCTCAAACTGATCAGGTTGATCATTCCTCCAAACAATACCCGAATGACAACAATTTACGATTTCAACATTCAAAAACCCTAAAAATCGGTTTTTATCAATTGACCTATCAAAACAGCTCCAGTGGTCATGAAATTTTAGTATGATATACTAGACATACCTGGCAATATTTTGACACCAAATACTCCAACTTTTGACCTCGATAAGCGTGCCAAATTAATTTAATCTAAATATGTCCCTAGTTCAAGAAACAGATTAATTGACCATCTTAACGACCTAGATTATGAAATTTAAGATCATGAGAGTGTAGTAGACACCTTGAGCGACCTAAAACAGCTTAGAATTGAATTAAATCGATCAAAATCAAAGGTTTTGGGGTCATGAAGCTTGCGGCTAGATTGGGTTAGGGGGGAGGGAAAGGTTTAGGTTAATAGTTTTTATAAGTTACATCTTTAGCCCTTGCACTTTGTAATTTGATCCTTCATGCTCTCAAAATAAATGAAACACTTTTTGGACATGCTTATATATTTCCTGAGCCCTAAAGCGAATCCCGAGAAATTGATTCACAACTATACACTCGCGTCAGTCGGTTTACGAGAATTTTTGGGATGTTACAAGTCTACCCCTTTACATTGGGATTCGTCCCAGAAACCCTGCTGATTCGGAAACAAGTGCGGGTATGGTCTCATCATTTCATCATCCGGTTCCCAAGTAGTCTCGAAACCTCTGCGGTGCCTCCACTGCACCTTCACCGGCCCAACCACCTTATTCCTAAGGTGCTTCTCCTTACGATCAGGAATGGCAACATGCTGCTCAATGTAATTCAGTTCGTGTCTAGTTCAATGTCACTGAGATACCCGCGCCTCCCCATCCGCCAAACGCTTTCTGAGATGTCTGACGTGAAAAGTAGGATGAATCCCCTTAAGCTCTTCTATAATTCCAACCTATAGGCTACCTCCCCAACTCGTTTCAAAATTCTAAACGGACAGATATATCTGGGGCTTAGCCCCCCTATTAAGAAACCAAGTGATACCCTTTTCATGGAGAAACCTTCAACATAACTCGGTCACCCTCCTCGAAATTAGGTAAATGCAAATGCAGATCCCAACTATCAACAAAGTCAATCACGCAAGCTCTCACCCTATCCTTCAGGGCCTCAATGGTCTTTCCGGACTGACCACCTGCCTGCGGGTGATAAGCAGTGCTGGTATGAAGTTTGGTCCCCATATCCTCGTGAAATTTCCCTCAAAACTTAGAATTAAGACGGTATCTCTGTCTGACACAATGGACAATAGAACCCCGTTCCAAGCCACTATATCGCAAAAAATAAATCGGCTAACTTTTCTGATTTACAAGCCTCCCTCATCAGTTGGAATGTGCACCCTTAGTCAATCTGTCCACCACCACCCAAATAGTAGCATACGCCTTCTTAGGCGTACATGGCAATTTAGTTATAAGATCCATCGCAAGGTGCTCCCACTTCCATTCTGTAATGCCTAAAGGTTTGGAGTTTCTCATATGGCCTCTGGTGCGCAGCCTTAACCTGAAAACCCGTCACACACTTTCTTACATACGGAGTCACATCATACTTCATCGCTGGCCACCAATAATTCTTCTTAAAATCTTGGTACATCTTTGTCGTGCCCGGATGAATGGAATAGCATGTCTTGTGTGCCTCATCTCAAGTCTTCCATGTTCTCTGACCACCTTCATTATCTTTTTATCCTTATTCTTATCAGAACATTCGACACCTTTGCAGCCTCAGCAATCATTTCAGGCATTATAATACGCACAACCCGATAACCTTCATCCACAACGGCTTACCCAAAAATGAACTAACTCCTTAGGATTATCATTATCAACCACTGGTGAATCCTCCCTACAATTCTAGTCCGTTATGGTTAACCACCACCACGGCTTCCGATATGACCTCATCTAACTAAAATCTGATTATTCCTTCCTTAATCCTACGAAGATAGAATCTTCACGTAATCAACCACAGGTCGTGTTCAGCACATGGAAAGTAAGAGTAAACTGCTAATAAAGTTGATCAAGTGTTATTAATTGTTTACTCTACCTGCCCGTTCTAAATACTTCTTGTTTATGACTACATTAATATCCTATCCAGCACATCAACAATTAAGAAAGAAACATCTTAACATACATAGAAATGTAACGGTTACCTCTTAGAGTGCATCTACCCGCGGTTGGCAAATTCATCGGAATCGATGTGAAATAATGAATCATGCCCATTTTTAACTCTATGCTAACTAAGTAACTAACATATATAGAATTCTTCCATATTGAAAGACAATAAAAAGATAATTAAAACTTATAAGCAGCTATCCAAAGTACATTTAAGAATCTACACTCAAGAAGGTCTCTGTGTGATATATATTACAAAATTAACATATCAGCTACCCTCTCAATTGTGTAAAAAAGGCTAATTTCTTATATGAAATATATATACCATTTGCTTAACAAAAATATCAAGGTGCATGCTTCTTGTATAACATATTTACAGCAACAAGAAAGGTTTATGCACTGCTCTAAGAAAGGTTCTACATAAGCCGACCAGTTGAGATATATGAATATTTACCAAAGTTGACTTTCAAAGGGGATTTTTCAAAAGATAATTATAACTCAGATAGAGAGACACACACATGTATGATACACATAACAGTATGTCCATTTTTACATAATGATAGGGTTACCACTCATAAATCAATTTTAATGGTCTACAAAACAAGCAATTATGAGGAGTTTGTGGGCACATTACCATTATCTCACGTATTTAAGTTGAGGTGACTCCAACTTAACTTATATTTCATCCTACAGTCTAAACTGAATCTGAGCATTATAGCAGCCAGCTGCACCGCATGCACGAACATGTCTTATAAGTTGACCTAGGTAGATCTCTTGACACTATGTTCAACAGATAAGACTTTAAAAAGTTAACTGTAAGTTGTATGAAAGCGTAAATCTTCATAGTTAAAGTCATCCAATACTTGCAAAAGAAAAAAGAAACTCAAATAAATAAATAAATAAACAGCATAAAATCAATACTCAAAATATCAAATTACCTTAATCAAGAGGGTAAGTTTTAGCAAAAATTTTTAACCATTATATTCAACACACACACACACACACACATATATATATACACACACACATACTACAGTACCTTGCATTCAAACAAGAGATAATTTCTTCTTTTAAGCTTGCAGTCCCATAAATTTAGAACAAAAATAGGCTTGTATCATCCTTAACCCATTTAGAACCATACTAAAAGAGTACATATTCCCACCCATTTTACCAAATATAAAATGCTCGTTAAGTACAAAAGAAAAGTTATTATCTCACGATATGATATATATCTGAATCAAGCATTCTCACAACTTGACTCTGTTATGCCGTTTGTTAGAGTCGGCAATTGGCCTGCAAATATAAAGAGATAATGGATGTTAGCGACCGGGCAAAATCGGTGCACTGCAAAATTGAAGGAATAATGAAGTAATTCCATAAAACCAAATCGTGTACCTGCTTTTCGCAATTGCAGCATGTGAGGGCAATAGTTATACCACATAGGAGAGGATAATCGTCGACAAGTGATTGTATCCTTTGATTTGACATTGATTACAAGGGTTTCAATTTTTTATTGCAATTAAAGGGAAGAAGTAAAAGGTTTCAATGTCAAAACTGAATGACAGAATTGAATGCACCATAGATGCTTTCAATGCGCAGAATTGAAGCCAGTAAATTAGGTTTCGAATTCGTCTTCCATGATAGGGAAATAGATGGGTTCAATAGTCAGCAGGTTTTTCAATCCGTTCGTATTCAATTGATTATTAGTGGGTTTTTCTTGAATAAAAATAAAATAACAATAAATAACCTTTGTTCGGATGCTCAGCCGAGGGTTGGGGTAAACTACCAAGGGTGCCGGAACGTGAACGTGGAAGGATGCCGGAGCATTCAATTACAATTAATATTACGGCGTCTCAAATAGGAAGTTGAAGGGTTGCCTATATATATTATAATGTGATATAGATAATTTACTTGCTATTAAAAACTAACCGTAAACTTATTAATATTTTAACAAAATAATATCCCAAAACTTTAAATATAAGCGTAAGGTCAAAAACATACCTAGTGGGATTTGAAGCTTAGAAACACATCATAAATATTGTTGTGATATCTGTAAATAAAGAAGTCATAAGACATTGCAGATCACGACCCAACAACTGGAAACGAAGTTTACAGCAGCTTTGACCACCAGATCTAGATAGATATACTATAACGGATTTATTTTCGATGAACTGATAAATTTGTGACTTGTAGAGAGAAGAAATATAGAAGAATAGAGATATGAGAAACATTAGGTTGGGTATGTTTAAATAGAGATATAAAATTGCTTTACTTGAAGAAAAAAATTAATGCATGCAGCAAAGTCAAACTCACGATGAAAAAATGATGAAAAGTGAAAACTTACAGCTATTCTTGCAGTGTGTTGTCTTCATTTTTCAATTTTCAAAATGTCAAGTTTGCTTTTTCAATTTACAGGTTTCATGTACTATTAAAAGCTATTTACCTGTGTACCAAACTTTTGTTGACGATAATAAAGTGGTTAACTTTTACCAAAATTTATTCACCAAACGCTTTTTACAATATTATAATGTAATATAGATAATCTACTTGCCATTAAAAGCTAACCGTAAACTTATTTATATTTTAACAAAATAAAACTCAGAACTCTAAATGTAAACGTAAGGTCGAAAACATACCTAGTGGGATTTGAAGCTTAAAAACACATCATAACAACTGTTGCGAGTTCCATAAATAAAGAAATCATAAGCTATAGAACTCCTGTATGTTGGGGAGAGATTGGTCAGAAGGATATTGGAAGCTTGGAAGTTGTGAAAGAAACCTCATCGAGGCTTGATCAGATCAAGGCAAGAATGAAACCTGCTTAAGACCGTCAGAATTCGTATGCTGATAAGCGACGACGACCAATCAAGTTTAACGTTGGTGACGATGTGATGCTAAAGGTCTGGCATTGGAAAGGAGTTATCCGTTTTAGGAAGAGGGGAAAGTTAAGTCCAATGTATATTGGACCGTTTAAGATCATCGATCGTGTGGGCAAAGTAGCTTACACGCTGGATTTGCCTAAAGAGTTAGAGGGGATTCACTCTACTTTTCATGTTTCTCATCTAAGAAAATGCCTAGCTGATTACATGTCACATGTGCCATTAGTAGACATTGAAGTTGATGAACAGTTAAACTATATCGAGCAGCCTGTAGAGATCGTTGACCGCAACGAAAAGCAGCTTCGTTATAAAGCTATCCCATTGGTAAAGGTGATATGGAAGCATCGCAAAGGATTGAGCGCTACTTGGGGAGTTGAAGAAGAGATGCGTAAGTTTTAACCAGATTTGTTTAAGTAACAGTTAGGTTTCGGGGACGAAACCTCTTTAAGGAGGGAATACTTGTAACATCCTACTTTCTATAATATTAATAAAGGAAATTTCGTTTGTTATTAGTGTGTCGTGTATCAGTTTAGCTAAATAAACTATAAGATATTGGGCTTGGACATTAAAAGATGGAATAAGGATTGGTAATGGGCCTTAGGTCCATGGGCTTAAGGGAGTATAAATACCCCTTAAACCCTAATTCTTTCTATTTTTATCCATCTCTACACCATAGCCTACACCTTCAAAAACACACAGCTCCTATATCCCGAACCAAGATTCGAAGGTCAAGACCCGAGCTTGTTGGTGCTAGGACATCGTAACGAGCCAAAACCGACATCATACTTAGATCATGTTCGTTAGAACCGATTCGTTAATGGTACGTTTATAGCGTAAAATTGTTCATTTATGTTCGGTTCATTTAAGTAATCCTAGATCTATATGAATCTGGTAAAAATGAATCAAACGAACTGTTTCACAGTACAATCCATTAACATTTGGTGGGTCAATCGATGTTATGGAGAACTGTATGAATTTATGTAACAATCTCACCCTTTAAAACGTAATATTTGGATGATTGGTGGAGTAGGGTTTGTAGGCACTGGGTAAACGAACCCGTTGATACCAAAATGGTGTTATTTTATCATGATTTGAGGTTTAATTGCAAATCTGATGTAGGTTGACTATTCTGTGTTCTTGATGATTTTGTCTTTGACCTCTGAGTCAAAGATTGGGTAAGAGCTGATGCTCATTCGTCATGTTAAACGAATCTCTAGTCATTTGTTATACAGACATAACGAATAGGATTCATTCGCGTGTCTTTGATGACGTATGAACCCTTCATTCTTCTTAATGAATTAACGAATGGAATCCATCATTCGTTATTCATCCATCGCTATGATAAGACAACGAATCAGTTCATTCGCTATAAGATACATACTCTTGTAACGAATGAGCCTGCATTCGTCTCAATGAAATCACAAATGATATTAATCATTTGTTATACACATATCAGGCCATTCTTCATAACGAATGGAACCATTCGTCATAACGAATGGGATAACGAATGAGGCTTAACCAGAGACCATTCGTTATAACGAATGAAATAGCAAATCAAATAAAATAATTACTTAAGAATTCTAGTGAAATTTGTGTTAAGGAAGTTAATAAAATAATAAGCTCGACCCCAGCCAGGGGCTCTGCCCCTTGGACCCTGCTTAGGGTTGTCGCCCCTAGACCCCGCTGCCAGGGGGCTGCCGCCGGACCCTCGTAGCTAGGGGTTACCATAACTATAAGTATGATATAGTTAGAAATAGTTAATTGATACGTGTAATTGTTATACAGTTAGCCGCGCCCAGTTAAAGAAAGGAGTTACCATTAACTCTGAAAGGAACCGAGTTCAGGTGAGTTTCTAGCCCCATTTCCTTGTTATGTTTTCGGGGCTGTGTGCATACTCAATGTGAATGTTAATACACTAACCTTAAGTGGTAAATGTATTTCCTAATGATAGATGTGATATTTATATTCATGTTATGAACGCATGCTTGTCGGTACGTGAATGATATTCGGATGTTTCACGTATTGTCAAGGGAGGTAATGTGTAGTAAGTACGAATGAGTATGTAAAGGAATGTATGTATGAATAATGTATGTATACTAATGCAAATATTGAAAGTATGTATGAAGGTTATAATTATAAAGACAAAGAAATGTAAGGTATGGAAGAAAAGGGAACCGAACCCTAATAATATTCGAGGCAAGAGACAACCGAACCCTACTAATATTCGAGGCAAGAGGGAACCTAATAATATTCGAGGCAAGAGGGAACCGTGCCCTAATAATACTCGAGGAAATAGGGTGTAATGCTCTTTAAAACGTATAAGTATGAATATGAAAAAAAGAAAGTATAAAAGTATGTAAGTATAATAGAATGAAAGTACGAAGGTAAGAAAGCATAATGTATGAACGAAGATATCTATGTATGAATGATGTACGAAGGAAGTAACGTGTGTCTTCGGATACATATAAGTAAGGTAGTGAACGTATTGTATGATTAATGATGTGCTAAAAACAGTCAATTAAATATTAACTAAATTAAACTAGTAATAAAAACTAGACTTAAGACTCAACTAAACAAAACACCGGAAAGTGAACCGATCAATTGTACTAAGCTAAGTAAGTCCAGAATATCGAACCCACGGGACTCTATAAATTACGTAAATTAGCTAATTAGACTCGACTTACGACACGACTATTTATTATTAATGTTTTGAGGGGGGTTTTAAACTAAGATTTAACTAAGAACGTAAATAAACAAGCAAACGAGAAACAAGCAATTAAACACAAGATCGAAACCAATCGGAGAAGGAATCTACCTAGGTAAGAATCCCATGCATCAACAATCATCAAGCAATGGATAAATAATATGATATGGAAACTGATTTCTAAACGTATTCATCTAACAAACCCTAAAGGACCCTTGACTGAATCAAACGAAATCCCCAAAGAATGAATATTAGATTATTAAGCAATCAGTTAAATTGATTTCCTCACGATTATCAAATAGGGTTAATTAATAGTATCTAAAGCAAGTAATCTTACGAAACACAAAACTCTAGATAACTTGATAAACTTAACATGACATCATGAACAAGGATCAACACAATAAGAAAGAATATTGTCACTACTATCCTAGCATGCAATTGACCAAGACACATGAACAACTCCTCACCTCACAGCTATTGGAATTTAGCAAAACATTCAAAATCCTAATTAACGATTAATAAGCTTCCATGATCTAATAGGCCTATTCAACCATAATAATCAAAACACCAAGTAATGATTAAACATGAACCCTAATATCTAAAGAACATAATCAATAGAAAGCAAGATCCATGTGAAGCAATAATTAATAATCAACCAAGATAATAAACATTCATATGCATCATGTAAACAAAATCAAGTCTTTTACTATTAATAAAACGAAACCATAATCAAAGCATAAGTCCAAAGAAAGAATCAAGTCTAAAACATGTTCATCAAACCTAGGTAGACATGAAGTCTAGCCTAGAACCATTATTGAAAACAATCCTAAACAAGTATTAAAAACAAAAAGGAAAGACATGATAAATAATGAACAAGGAACAAAAATTAGAGCGATAAAACCCTTTGCGATTGATTCTTGAACACCCGGATGAAGGCTTGATGATCCTCCTTGATTCCTAGCCTCAAAATCTTCACAAACCCTTGGAAAATCGGCTCCAATTATGTCTAACTCGGCTAGGTTTGCAAGAGATGTTTATATAAGCGAGTAACGGCCTTGGACTTGCAAAGATGGCTGACCAGAAGGCCTAGGCGCCCCGCGAAGGCATATTGCCTTCTGCCTTAGCGTGGCGCGGCGCCCTCCTGAGGTGGGATTTCGGATTTTTCTTTTTTTTTCTTGTTTAATCTTGTTAAATCTTGATAATTATCTTCCTTAAACTCCAAGTAACGCTTAGAACCTTCTAGAACTTGCTTCCCTTGTTTCTCCAAGCCACCACATATATGAAAACATAACAAAACATTAGTGAAGTAATCATATAATCATAAACGAGCAAAACAAACTCAAACATATTATGAAATGATAGAAAGAATTGGATTTAACATGCAAGACACCAAAAGATTAAAAACACGATAAATATCAAATAAACTTGACTCAAGACCTTAAATAATAAAAGATTAACGAAACATGAATCAAACCGAACTCAAAACATTAAGTAAACATAACTTTACAATGGAATCGAGATGTATAAATAGACGTATATCAGTTAACTAGAACTCACTCAGCGTAGCTGAGTTTTAGTATGCACGTAGGTGAGTTGAATGAGCCAGCTAGCTTGAGGAGGGCACATGGCAGAAGATTTAGAAGTTGGCATCCAAAGAATCATGATGTATTTATGAATGATGTTTTATTTTGAAAGACAAAAGATGTTTGTTTAAGACAAGTTTTGAAATGATATGAAATGTTATTGAAAGTTTTTATATTCTGCAAAAGTTTTAATTCACTCTGATATCTAGAATTGTGTTTATGAGTAAATCCAACGTCAAAGTAGGGCACCAGGATCGGGGTCTTACACTGCGGTCTAGTTAGTGATTTTTATGTGCTCTAACTTGACAGGATTGTGATTTTTGAGTGATTAGCTAGAGGATCCAGTTGTGATGTTTACATGATCCATATCAGGTGAGTTTCATGATGCCCCTTTTTAAATGTTTTACGTTTTGGGCTAGCATACACGTTTTATGACAATTTTACCCTTTTGAAGCATTTGGATGATATTACATAGTTTATGTTATTTTTACTATCTATGATTGGAAGTTTGTATGATTTATGATTGTTTTATTTGTATTTGTGTGTGGCCACCACGTGAATGTTTTTGTTAAGCCGTGATCGGGTCGAAGAGAAGAAAAATTCCTTGATGTCCCTGTTAGGGGTTAAGGTGAGGAGTCCCGGGACAAGAAGACTATCCTTGGGGAGAATGGAAGTTTAAAAATCCTTTATATGTCCTTCTAGTAAAGATTATTCGAGTCTTTAACTTTGTGTTTTGGACTTGAGAGGATGTGACCCGTGTTACGTGCTTGACTGAGGAAAGTTTATTTATTTATTTATTGATGTTATTTATTTATATTTACGAAAGTCGTATGTTAAATACATTGGTCGGTCTTTAATAAATTTTGATGATAAAAACATGAACTCACTCAGCTCAAGCTGACTTTGCGTGTATGTTAGAATGATTTCAGGTTGAACGTGGATGGGATTACTGCTTGGAGGTGCTCAAGACTACCCGAGGTCCGAGACAGTTCTAGTCGATGCTCCTTATTGTGTTATTATTTAAGAAAGTTTTAATTTACTTTTTTATGTCTTAAGGATAATATTTGGATGTTTTGTAAATTTTCCGCTTCAAGAACACTCTGTATTGAATTTTTGAATTATATGAAACCGTTTTAACCTTTATATTTGAATTTGTTTGGAATGATTACCAACTGTAGGACTCCCGGATTTCGGGGTCTTATATCATTTTCGCAAATCAACCCAATAAACCGGAGCTTCTCAATCACCCCCTCAAGGTATGATCCACCTAATTCATTCATGAAGGAGTTCTCACTTCTTTATCCATCTCTGGTATTTAAGCAATACAGGTTAAGACGATCTCGACAAAGTATCAAGGACAACGATCAAATGACAAAGCTTATTATTTCCCCTTTTAAGCTCCTTGAAAATAAAATTGAAATAATATGCTTTGAACACGGTCCAACAATGACGAAAACCCGACCGAATTTTACTTTCTTCAGTTTGGTCAACCCCGAAAATTAATCACTTTCTTAGCCAAAATAAACCATTCCACACAATCTGTCCAAGCTTTCAAAAATTGAACGTCAAAGCAAACAAATTATGCGGCCATTCCTACCGGAATACCGAATTTCGGTGTCGGCTGCCCGAGAAACTGGATTCCGGCCATCTCGAAACGCCAGCCACAATAACCTTCATTCATCATCAATGCTATCTCCCATGTCATCGGCCAACAATCCAAGCCACCATCGTCACCAACCGGCACCGATGCCGTCTTCACTAGCCACAACCACCTTCAACTTCTTCTTTTTTCCTTTCTTTCTCTGTTCACCGCCACACTCTGGCCAGAAAAACGATTCGAATCGATTCTTCAATTCGAATTGATTCATTTCGATATATTAAACACCCGGACAACCACCATCCACCACAGCCAGCAGTTACTGACAAACCCGTCGGTCACATCTTTATGCAACAGTTTCTATGATCCGAAATAACAGACACTCATGCATCGGAGTTTGATATTTTATATCTTCAACTTCGAACTCTTCGCCGGGAAGAACCGTAGGGTCGTCGGATTTTCGGCGTATGGCAGAACGGTTCCCGAAACGCCCGGATCTGGCACTTGTAGATCCCAAACATCCGGATCTACAAGGAAAAGCTTCAAACACGCTTATTTCCCACTTTAATTCCAACTTTATTTCCAGATCTAGAAACTCTATTTTCAAACTTCAACGGGTCTTTAACGTCTCCGTTTGGGTAATCACGAAATAGAACCTGAATATAAAGAGCAAAGTTGAATCATAAGATTCGATGCTCTCTGATACCAATTGTAGGTCCTATACACAAATCAAACAACAACTAGTGTTCTTCGATCAATCTCACTACTAGCTGACGGAAATCACTAGTAAAGAACCGAGATCTCATATCTTGTTTGGGTTCATGATTACCCGGTGTAACACCCCGAAACCGCAGCGGAAACGTAAACGGGATGCAACAGACACCTCTGATATCAACCACATTGTTTATAAAGAAAACTGCATACATTAATATACTTCAAATTACATTATCTCGTATTTCATTACCGTCTAGGTGATACACACATCATACCATACGATACATAATTCTATTTATTATAATATATCCTACAATCCTGCACGCAAATCTTACACACATCAAGCACTTAGCACGTAAGCAATCACTTCATCTTAATTGTACCTGAAAAGCATGTGAGAAAACGGGTCAACTACGAATAGTTGGTGAGTTTCACAATTCGAGTAAACCATGATAAATCATTATCAAAATATAATATTATCGATGTAATTATGCTGAGCCCACAAGTGAAACCTCTGACTATCACACACAACCCCCGTGGCATATCCCCCGCCCACGGACCTGCCCCAAACCGCTATGTCTAACATTACATAGCAAAATATATATCAACAACAAAATAGACATGTGCAAATGGCTGGGAAACATCAGCAAATCCATGCCGGACCAGTTGGGTTTGTCAGACCAATAGTACTATCCACACTCTACCGGCTTTCAGTTAATCACTCGTGTTCCGGGGCCTTAGAATGTTAGCAACTCAGACAATTACCATCTTAGTACATTTCCGTACGATTCCCGTACAATAAAATATATATAAATCCACGCAAATCCATGCGTTCAGTATGTACTTAAACATTTCAGTAGTAACATGCTTCCGCCCCGAGAAAGTATTTAAAAACAATTCAGAAAAAGGGGCTCGTGAAACTCACCTTAGCACATGCAAGCAGGTAACAACAATCACTATCAGTTAACATGTCCAATTTGTAATATGATCCCTACGATCGTTACTATACACTCATTATTAAGATATCTTTAACCGTATCAACCGGTACATCTGGGGACACTGTTAACCCAGTACTGTACCCATTCCGGGGGCAATGTTAACCCAGAAACACTTCTCCGGACTCAGATTGTGATATCGTTTGGAATTCCATGGTCACAATTACTATTAGTCGTTTTTCTCGTCTTGCGTGCCTAGCACGGTTATCCGTTTTTACGTTTCAAAAATGAGTTTGGTCACACACGACCCGAAAGTAGTGGTTGACTGATAATTTAATTAAAGTTGTGAAATTTGAACTCGGTTTAGACGTCCCGATTGGCCGCGGGACCCGTTTCCGTCTTTAGCGTACCGGAAACTATTAAATCGGTTAAAATTACTCAAATCATCCGAATTATTTTCGGATGATTTACATTTAACTCAGTTATATGAAAATAGTTCATTTTTAGGGTTTTTATACACCAGTCAGTTCGTTTAAGCGAACTTTACCGGTTTACGCGTTTTAAGCTTTAAAAGTTTGTTTTTATTTTCTTTTTAGCAAAAATAATTATCCGTTTAGTCTCGGATCTTGAAATTTTGCACAAATCACTTTTCGATAGTGGGGAATTTAATAAAAATATTTCCAGAATTAATTTTTATATTTAAAATTTATTTATCTATTTTTAAACACCATTTAAAACACTAAATATGTCGTAAATACCAAACGACCTTAGAAAAATCCCAAATTTTTCTTGGATGTACCCTGCCATCCACATAGTCCCCTGTAATTCTTCCAGAACCAAAATCTTTTTTTACATGCCATTTTCACAAAAACCGAGCTAGAAAACCCTAGAACTCGTTTAACCAAAAAGCCTACTTAGAATTCTCCAACTGACCTCAAATTTCGTGTGTGACTTTTACATGTTATAAAAAGCTTATCTGGAATTTTCCAGAATTTTTCATAATATTTATCTATTTTTCACCATTTTTGGCCAAAACCGAGCATTAAATTCACCAAATATTCATCCTTTGTCCAAAAATTACCAAAAATTCACAGAACTCATATTTTCAGATATCTAACACCTCTGTAAAATTTCATGACCTAACTCCACACGTATCACAATCTGTCCCAAAACTCAACAACATACAAAAACCGAACTACCTTGAGTTTCTAGCTTCAAACCGCAAGGATCTCGCTTTCTAGCCTTTGCTAGCAACTAGATACAATACCTACAAGCACAATAACACCACACCAAGCAAGTTACACCCACAATCAAGCCATTTCTTTCATGGTTTCGGTTATGACTTAAAAACAAAGATTTAACCGTAAAAATTCGTTTTTGGTTCGTTTAACTCCTTTCTTGGACCAAGATCCCTTGTATAACCCGTATACATCACTTGATCATGCAAGAATCGGTTTCATCTCGGGTTTTCACTCTTTTTCACTTGAAACCTCATTTTCTTGTAATTAAACTCGAGAGAGGAAGATGAAAACGAATATAACTCGATCTTTACCTCGTTGTTCTTGCTACAAAACTTGGTTTTTAGTTCTTGGACTTGAGAGGAAAGGGAGATTTGTTGAAGTGTTGTGAAGGAAAAAAAATAAAAGGGATAAGGGGTTAATACCCCCCATCCGATCGGAACACATGGATGGGTGGGGTGGGACCCACATCTCTAATTCTATCCACACATTTGGATTCTCGTAATCCGGATAATGTTTTGGATAATCTGGTTCAGTTCGTTTTTCGGTTAAATGTCTAATTTGGCTTAAAACGAGGTTAAAACGGTCGTTTTTCGGCTTAAAAATGAAATTTATATAAAACCGATTTAAAAACTTTAAAAACTTAAACCATGACATTTATTAACTTAAAATATCATATTATTAATTATCGCACATCTTTTTCGGCTTGATCGATCGTCTCTTGCTCGGTTTGGTATTAAAGGTTTCGTTTAATGTACCGACGTACCATTAAATCGAAATTCTTTTTCTGTGCTTTAATTCACTTATCCCGAAGTATTAATGTTTCGTAACATCACTAAATATCATATATTTCGTCTATAATTGAACCCTCGATTCGTTCGGGTTTCAATACCTATCGATCGATTAATCGCATATTCAATGCGATGAATTATATATTCACGTACAATCAATACAGTGAACCATGTATTCTCGTATAATTACTATGGTAATTCATGTACCCGACATTAAATATGACGTAACTATTGTCTACCGGTTAGGGTAGACCGGGTTTTGTCGGAATCGTTACATTCTCCCCCCGTTAAGAAATTTCGTCCTCGAAATTTTACACGCTCACTATCCCTTTCCGAGGGAAAGGTGGGGGTTTTTCCTTCAGAATTCACCCTCGCGTTACCAGGTATAATCTGGTCCTCGCTGTGAATTCCACTTAATCTTAATCAATAAAGCTTGGTGTGTCCAAACTGTTTAGTTTTCCCGTCTACTATCACTACGGAATTATTTATGATATCAAGCATGTCTTCTATGAGCACTTCCATTACTAGTACTTTCGTTGCCTCATCGCTTAGGTACTTTTCAATCCGTATACATGGCAAAACATCATGTATAGTACTTAGTCCCTGGAGAACTTTAATCGATAAACTAAATGACCAATCATGGAGATAGTCTCATGAGGTCCAATATATTAAGGAGCTATTTTCGGTTTTGCCAAACCTCATATCACCTCTCTCTAAGGTGATGCCTTAAAATGCCTTGTCACCTCTTTCCAGTGACAATGGTTTCCTTTGAACGTTGGCATAAATCCTTTGCCAATCTCGCGCTGCTTTCAACTTATCCTAAATATTATAAATCCGATTGGTTGTTTCTCGAATCAATTCAAATCTTATGGCTTGAGTGACGCCCAATTTCAATTTAACAAATTGGTGATAATTACTTCACCCATAGAAAGCTTCAAGCTCTCGATGCTTTCTTCCCCGCCTTCCAATAATGGAAGTAGGATGACTATTTCGATCTGAGATAATTGAAAATGGTACTCCACGACGAGATACCATTCCACCATCAGGAATTTGGGCGAGAATTCATTGTGGTAATCATCATGGATTGGGATGAAATGCGAGGATTGGTTAATCGATCCGCGATTACCCAATTTACATCATGCCTTTAATATATCTTGGGAATTTGCGCCCGAAATCCATTGTAATTTATTCCCACTATCATTGGCGAATTTTCTGTCGTTGTGACGTTCCATAGGGTTTTCGGTGTGCAGCCTTATCTCTTGCATAATTTAGGTATTCACCAACATACGTAACCATATCTTTCTCCAAACTCGGCCATTAATAAAATCCTTTCAGATATTCGTGTCATCAATAGTCTAATCCGATCCCGGATGTATGGAATATTTCAATCTATGCGCTTCGTCCATGATTAATTCACGAAGGTCATGGAGGGTCGGGATCCAAACCCGATTTTCGAAGTAGAGAATTTCGCCCACGCGCTGTTCGAAATTCTTCTCATTACCGTAAAGTCCCTCCTTTTCTAATTATTTCTCTTTCAACGCCTCACGTTGAGCGACTCGAATCAGGTCCGAAAGGTTCGACTTGACTATCATCCCCAGCGCCTGCACTCGCAATGGCTTAACCCGATCTTTCCTACTCAAGGCATTGGTTACGACGTTAGCCTTGCCGGGGTGATAACGGATGTCACAGTCATAATCGCTTACAACTCGACTCATCTTTGTTGAATATGAGACTGCGGTCTCTTATCATCTATAAAATTTGTACGTTTGCGTCGTACAAAGGATTATGAGTTGGGTAACGCTAAAAATTCTTCAATAACCGCTGATAGTCTCCGGCTAGTCCTAAAAATTGGCGCGTTTCCTTTGGCGCCTTGGGTGACTGCCAATTTTAATGGTTTCTATCTTATTTGAATCTATGTGAAATCCTTGTTTCTTTACAACATGACCAAGGGATTATGCTTTCTGTATTCAAAGTCACATTTCGAAAACTTCGCGTATAAATCCTCTTGCTTTAACACTTCCACCATTTTCCTTAGACGTCGTTCGTGCTCTTCCTTACGTTGCAAATATATCAAAATATCATCAATGGATGCTATGACAAATTTGTCAAAATAAAGTTTACAGACTTGGTTCATGAGTTCCATGAACACTGCCGGCACACTTGTTAGCCCGAACGGTATAAATAAGAATTCATAATGGCCGTAACGAGTCCGAAACGCTGTTGTTGCAACGTCCTCCTCTTGGACTTTTCATTTGGTGATAACTATATCTAAGATCAATTTTTTAAAAATAAATAGCCCCTTGCAGTTGGTTAGATAGATCATTTACTTCGAAGAAGTGAATACCTATTCTTGATCGTCACTTTATTCAATTCTCCCTAATCAATACATATCCTAACACTTCTGTCCTTCATTTCCCAAATAACACTGGTGCACCCCATGGTGACTAACTAGGTCGTATAAAACCTCATCCAAAAATTCTTGCATTTCAGTTGGTGCAAGTTGGTAAGGTGTTTTAGCAACAGGGCCAGCTTGAGGCATTAAATCGATTCTGAATTCGGCCTGTCGGGTTGGCGGTAATCCAGGAAGTCCTTCTGGGAGAACTTGTGGAAATTCGCGTACCACCGGGATATCTTCTATATGTTTTCTTTTAAATCTGTGGCAATCACGTTTGTTAAATGCACCACGTCTTCTTGACGTAAATATTATACCATCTCAAGATGAGATTAGAGTGGTAACATAATACCGTACACTTTTCTCTGTATCTAATCGCTTCATCGTCCGAAAGAGAGCTTCTAATCATCTTCTTTTCATATTTGATTTCAGCTTCATGTTGAGCTAGCCAATCCACGTTAACTATTACGTCACAACTTCTTAACTTTACTGGTCGTAGGTTAATAAGGAAAGGTTAATCGTTCAGAATAATAGGACAATTCCGAACAATTTAGTTAACCATTAGGAGTTTACCGTTAGTGATTCTACAGTATAGGGTTCTGTAGTTTCACTAATCGGTATCTTTCCAAATGATAGGAGGTCAGCAGGAACTAACTTCTATCGACAACCGTAAAAAATATCACTGAAGCCTATTGATTTAAAACTACAACATACTTAATACCACCTTTGGATCATGACTTGCTTTATTCGAATTACTCACAAAAGCACGGCTCCTTGCTTGATCGGAGGTTGATGCTTGTCATGAGGTTCGTCTTCCAACGACAACTTGGTTCAACTTTGGGCAATTTTTCTTGAAACGTTCTGTATTGCCACATTCATAGCAAGTATAGCTGTTTGGTATAATTTGATTTCTTTGGATGGATTGTTATTGAAGTTGTTGGGTTCGGAGTGGTTGTACACGAATGGGTTGGGGTTGCCGGTTCACATGGCTTCAATTGGTTCTACAATTGGGCATTACGTCCATCTTTACCACACCTGTGGCCTACTATCACTCGACATTCTTCTTCCTACCGATAACCATATTTTCCACATTTAGGGAAGGACCCTTCATGCGGTTCATGTTTTCACACCAGAACTAGTCTTAGTATAATTCTGGGTTGTAGGACATACCTACTTATTCAAAAGCCCATCTTGCCCTATACCTTTAACATTTCTTTTCTTTAACACTCAACGTCTCACCTAACGTCCTTCCAGTCCGCTTCCCATAGAGTCAAATATATCAATGCTGGCTTGTGACACAACCCTTCCAAAGGTTGTATATTTTACAGGATTGACTATACTCCTTACCGATGGAGTTAGTCCCCAATATAGCGCTCACCTCGCTTAGTTTCAGGAGTAATTAGCCATGTTACCAGACATGACAATTCCTTCAAACGATTAGCGTGTTCTAAGTGATCAGCACACAACATTTCTATCTGCCAAAGCTCAGTTTCCAATCTCTGAACTTAATTACTTGAATAAAAGTGCTCTAGCACAAGAATTTTAAATTCTGACCATATCGTCTGGGTAATAATTTTCTAACTATAATTTTGTACCATCGTGTTCCATCACGATACAACATAATCTACCAACATATCTGTAGCATATTTCACTACACCATGTTCTAGACTCTTACCAATATCCTTAACCATTTCGATCTTTTCTATCCACTCGCTAATCTATTCCTGTAACGATTCCGGCAAATCCAGGTATACCCTAGCCGGTATATACTATTTACGTGTCATTTAATATTGATTATATGAGTTATAGTACGTATATACGAGTATATATGATTCATAGTACGAATCATACTCGATTATATAGTGAATCGTATTGGAATTACAATTAACCAATGAACGATTATTGAAACCCGAACGAATCGGGAATTACATTATAGACGAAGTATATAATGTTTAGTGATGTTTACGAAGTATTAATGCTTCGGGATAAGTGAATTATAGCACAGAAAAAGGATTTCGATTTATTAGTACGTCGGTACGATAAACGAAACCTTTAACATCAAACCAAGCAAGAGACGATCGATCAAGCCGAAAAAGATGCGTAATTATTAATAATATGATGTTTTAATGTCATGGTTTAAGTTTTTAAAGTTTTTAAATCAGTCTTATGTAAATTTTATTTTAACCCGAAAAACAACCATTTTAGGCTCGTTTTAAGCCGAATTACGAGTTTAAACGAGAAACGAACTGAGCCAGATTATCCAAAACATTATCCGGATTACGGAAATCCGAATATGTGGCTAATATTGAAGTTGTGGGGCCCACCCCCACCTTTACTTGGACCGATCGGCCCTATGGTTTGATAATATCATTCCATTTCTTTTTTTTACAACAAAAACTCTCTCAAATCTCTCAACTCTTTCAAGTGTTCATCCAAACTCATCAATTTTAACCAAGAACACAAGGTATAAGCATGTTTTAATGCATGATCTTTGGTGTTGATTTCTTTATTTTGAGTTGTTTTTGCAAGAACAAGAGGTTCCAAGTGAAATATGGGTGAAAACCCGAGATGGAACCGATCCTTGCTAGATCAAGTGATGTATACAAGTTATACACGGGATCTTGATCCAAGAAACGAGTTAAAAGTGTCAATAATGAATTTTTACGGTTAGAATCTTTGAAAATGAATTTCCAAGTGAAAGACGGGTGAAAACCCGAGATGAAACCGACTCTTGCATGATCAAGAGATGTATACAAGTATACAAGGGATCTTGGTCCGAGAAATGAGTAAAAAGAGTCGAGAACGGATTTTTACGGTTAAAACCTTTGTTTTTATATCAAAACCGACACTATGAAAGAAATGGTTTGATTGTTGGTGTAACTTGCTTGGTATAGTGTTATTGTGCTTGTAAGTGTTGTATCTAGTGGCTAGCAAAGGCTAGAAACCAAGATCTTTGCGATCTAACGCTAGAAAACACAAGATAGTTCGGTTTTCGTGTGATTTAGTGATTTTGGACAGATTGTAATATGCTTAGAGTTGGGTCACGAAATTTCACAGAGATGATATACACATGAAAATATGAGATCTGTGAATTTTTGGTAATTTTTGGATAAAAGATGAATATTTGGTGAATTTAATGCTCGGTTTTGGCCAAAAATGGTGAAAAATAGCTAAACTTGATGAAAAATTCTGGAAAATTTAGGATAAGCTTTTTATAACATATAAAAGTTACACACAAAATTTGAGCTTATTTGGAAAAGTCTAAAGGGGCTTTTCGGTAAAATGAGTTTTAGAGCTTTCTAGCTCGGTTTTTGTGAAAATGGCTTGAAAAATGAGTTTTGGGTTCTGGAAAAATTCCAGGGAGTTATGAGGATGGCAGGGATCATCCCAGAAAAATTTGGGATTTTTCTAAAGTCTTTTGGTATTTTTGACATATTTAGTGTTTTAATAAGGTTTAAAAATAGATAAATAAATGTAAATATAAGAAAATAAATCTGGAAAATTTTTATAAAGTTTCTTACTGTCAAAATAAGTTTTGTGCAAAATTTCAAGACCCGAGACTAAACGGGTAATTATTTGTGCTAAAAAGAACATAAAAACAAATTTTTAAAGCTTAAAACGTGTAAACCGGCAAAACTCGCATAAGCGAGCTGACTGGTATATAAAAACCTAAAAATTGACCATTTTCATAAAACTAAGTAAATTAAGTAAAAATAAATCATCCGAAAATAATTCGGATGATTTGGGTAATTTTACCCGATTTTACTGTTTCCGGCACCTAAATGACGGAAACGGGCCCCGCGGCCAAACGGGGTGTCCAAACCGAGCTCTAATTTCATCACTTTAACTAAATTAACAGTCAAACACCATTTTTGGGTCGGGTGTGACCAAACTCATTTTTGAAACTAAAAACAGATAACCGTGCTAGGCACGCAAATCAAGGAAATCATAAAAATGATAATTTTGACCGTCAGACTCTAAGCAATGTCACGATCTGAGTCCTTAGAAGTGTCACGGGGTTAACATTGTCCCCGAATCGAGTACAGTACTGGGCTAACGATGTCCCCAGATGTACCGATTGATACGTATTTAATTTATGGGAATTATATAGTAACGACTAGATATTATATTACAGATCCAGGCTTATAGCAGTTCATTGTATCACATCCCGACTCACAGAAAGGTGAGTTTTCACGAGCCCCTTTTACTGAACTGTTTTAAATATTTTCCCGGGGCGGAAAACATGTATTTATTAAAGTATTTAAGTACATACTGATCGTATGGAAACACTTGTATACTTAAATATATATATGGTTTGATGCATAGAATATATAAATTGTTTATCGTGTGGGATTGTTCTGGGGTAACATAGTTCCCAGAGGTTATTATTGTTCTGGGGTAACATAGTTCCCAGAGGTTATTATTGTTCTGGGGTAACATAGTTTCCAGAGGTTATTATTGTTCTGGGGTAACATAGTTCCCAGAGGTTATTATTGTTCTGGGGTAACATAGTTCCCAGAGGTTATTATTGTTCTGGGGTAACATAGTTCCCGGAGGTTATTATTGTTCTGGGGTAACTTAGTTCCCAGAGGTTATAAATGTTCTGGGGAAACATTGTTTCCCGCATAATTACATTGTTTAATAAATGATTATTAAAATGATCTGTCAGTGTTTATTTAAATTAGTGAAACTCACCAACTATTCGTAGTTGACCCGTTTTCTTTACATGTTTTCTAGGTATGCCCAAGTTGGAATGATTGAAATGTGCTTAATTATCTGTGCTACCTGTTGGAAGCTTGCTGCTCTATATTTTGTAATGAACATATATTAATGTCTTATCGGTAAAACCTGTGTGTAACACCTAGATAGTAATGAAACTCGCAACAATGTAATATGTTATAAATTAATGTAGTGGTATTTTCTTTATAAGGAATGCTGTTGATATCAGATGTGTCTGTTGCATCCCGTGTACGTTTCCGTTGCGGTTACGGGGTGTTACAGAACTTGGTATCAGAGCCATTGGTTATAAAGAATTAGGATGTCTGAAAGAGATACCTAAAATATAACCAGTAGCTCAAGTATTATAGGATCTGAATATCAACTAATAATTTATTGTGACGGGATCTGGATGAACTTGGATGGACAAGTGAGTTATTATGGTCCGGAACATAATAACAGACTTGTCTGCACGGGAGAATTCAGGGGAAGTCACGAGGAACTTTAAATAGGTAAAATTGGCAACATATGTGTAAATATATGATAATATTATTATGTGGTAAAGTTGTATAAATAAGTATGTATTAATTTGATTATGAATTACACTATGGAAAGAACTATATGCTTGTTAACTTGTGTGCAGGTAAAAATGTCAAGCCCGCGTAGCTTATCAGTAGAGGAGGATCCGGAGGAGGTTAGCCCCGGAAACTCCGGGAGCCTACACGTGTCATCCGACTCCGAGCCTAGCGAGGCGAGTCACAGGAGCTCGAGCCAGTCCTCCCCGGCCCGGATCGTCAGATCCCCTACTCCACTCGCACCGCAGGCCACCTCTGTCCCTCCGGGATTTGGTCCCCGCCTTACGGCGCGGATCAGCATTCCGCGTGTCCCACCGACCTCTCCCCCACCCCGACCTGCTACTCGTCGGGGAGAGTCCTCATCTCAGCCCGAGCCGATGGCTCCACCTGTCTGGGGCCTTCCTAGACAGGAGCGGGATGCGGCAGCCTGGCTACGAGTGCTCACAGAGCAAGTAAATGAGCACTCAGCCGCCCTGACCGTGGGGGTACAGAGACGGGTGTACCTTGGTGACCGCATACTGGATTGCCAGTATGCAATCGACCGGTTGACAAGGGAGTGCTCGTACTCCCTATTGATGGTTCAGCGGTTAGAGGCGTGGCTCCGGGGGGTGATGGCAGTAGTGGTGGCGTTGGTGGCAGTGATGATGTGGTGGGCATACCACCGTGTTTAGTAGTTATGTTTGGATGGGGATAGTCAGGGACCATTTTTTTTGATACTCTGTGTAAGTAGTTAGTGGTGATACTAACACGGAGTGAATCTTGGTTAGTTATGATACAACCACTGGCCCCTAGGGTGGGTCTCTTTTGGGGCATATCTTTATAGATACTTTTGGGTATCATTCAAGCACTGACCCTTTTACGGGTTATGTCGAGATGATACCGACATAGGGCCCTTGTATTAAAACTTAGTTGTGTAATGTTGACTGGAAAGTATGTAAACTGATGTTTGGGTAATATGTATCAATGTTTACTAATGAATGAAATATGTATTGTGTTTTATAATTTGAGATGGTATTGATTATATGTATTTCTTGATGTTGTGTAGAATGGCACCGAAACGATCAACGAAAATATCGGAAGTAGATGTGAGCCGTTTGATTGCTCAACAGTTGGAGGCGGCGATACCGGATATAGTATCGCGCATCGCCGCCAGTATTAATAACTCGACCAATCCAACCCCTCCGAGCAATCAAACGCCCATAAATAATGACGGGGAACAAAATGCTAATCCTCCAAGGAATGATAACACTATTCCGAGTAATGACGCACCGCCTAGGGTGGTCGTTACTGACAGCAATGGCCCTATACCTACGGTAGAGACAAACCGTACTGAACCAATTCGTGCATCCAGGGGATGTTCGATCAAGGATTTTATGTTGTGCAAGCCATTAGAGTTTAGCGGGTCTGAAGGACCGAATGGGTTAGTTAAATGGATAGAGAAAATAGAATTAGTAGTGAATGTTAGCAACTGTCCCTAGGATTGTGTCGTTAAGTACGCCACCTGTACATTCACCGACCATGCCTTGACATGGTGGAACACCATAGTACAGACTCGAGGTCAGGCGGCGACAAACCACATGACCTGGACGGAGCTTAAGGCTCTTGTGTTGGAACATTTTTGCCCAAAGAATGAATTGCAAAAATTGGAAAATGAGTTGTGGAATCTGGAGATGAAGGGGGCGGACCACTTGGGTTATACCAATCGGTTTAATGAACTGTCACGATTAGTACCGTGGTTGGTCACCCCGGAGACGAAGAGGGTGGAACGTTATATTTGGGGACTTACTCCAGTAGTGAGGAGTATAGTCAACGCGGGGGGACACCGGACGTATGAAAGTGCAGTGACACAGGCTGGCATTGTCACGTATGATTTCTTGCGGAGCGGATCACTAAAGGTGACAGGAGAATCCGCTGGGGGAAAACGGGGTACACATGATCATAGAATCCAGGAAAAGCAGCAAAGCAAACGAGCTAGGCCCGCTGCCCAGAGCTATGCTATGACTAGTTCGGGCGGAAGGCAAGAACCGCAGAAGGGAACGTTTCCTAAGTGCGGGAAATGTGGTTACCACCATAGTGGCGTGTGCAAAGAGGTGGTGTGCCACCGGTGTGGCAGGATTGGACACTACGCACCAAATTGTAAGACAAATCTGAACAACCTGAACCGACAACCGCAACCTATTCGTGCGCAACCATTTAGAACTCAACCAGCCCGACAGAAGAACCCGCAAGGAAACCAGATGGTGACCACTAGCCGTGCTTGCTACGAATGCGGCAGCACGGATCACTTCAAAAGGAACTGCCCGAAACTGAACCAGGGAGGAAACGGGAGACAACTCACGGGTCAGGCATCGTCGTCCAATCCGGCGCGAGGCCGAGCATTCGTGATGGGAGCGAACGAGGCGCGCCAGGACCCCAGCGTAGTGACAGGTACCTTCCTCGTATCTGATCATTACGCTTCTGTATTATTTTATACAGGCGCCGATAGAAGTTTTGTCTCCGTTAGATTCCTTTCGATAGCAAACCTTCCTATTGGTGAAACCATAGAACCTTATACCGTAGAAGTCGCTAACGGTAAAACCATGATAGTTAATCGGATAGTTCGGAATTGCCCTTTTATTCTGAACGAACAATCCTTCCTGATCGACTTGTTACCGGTAGAATTGGGTAGTTTTGACGTGATAGTGGGAATGGATTGGTTGGCACGTAACAGGGTAGAAATAAACTGTGAAAAGAAAACCGTCAAGATCCGGGTGTCGGATGACGAGGAGGTATTAGTGCAGGGAGAAAAATCCGGCACCATGATACCATTTATATCCCACCTCAAGGTGTTGAAATATATACGTCAGGGATGTGTGGCGTATCTAGCGAGCCTGACGGCCGCTGATTCTGAGGAAAAACGGGTGGACGATATTCCCGTGGTACGCGAATTTCCACAAGTTTTTCCAGAGGAACTTCCTGGATTACCGCCAACCCGACAGGTCGAATTCAGGATCGATCTGTTACCTCAGGCTGGCCCTGTTGCTAAGGCGCCCTACCGACTTGCACCATCCGAGATGCAAGAATTATCCAACCAGTTGCAGGAATTGTTGGATAAAGGATTTATACGTCCCAGTTATTCCCCGTGGGGTGCACCTGTTTTATTCGTGAAAAAGAAGGACGGGAGCCTTAGAATGTGCATTGATTACAGGGAATTGAACAAGTTGACAATCAAAAATAGGTATCCTCTTCCCCGAATCGATGATCTGTTCGACCAACTACAAGGTGCGAGCTACTTTTCAAAAATAGATCTTAGATCGGGATACCATCAGGTTAGAATCCAGGAGGAGGATATCCCAAAAACTGCATTCCAGACTCGCTACGGCCATTACGAGTTCTTAGTTATGCCTTTTGGGCTAACAAATGCGCCAGCAGTATTCATGGATCTCATGAATCGAGTCTGTAAACCCTATCTCGACAAATTCGTCATTGTATTTATTGACGATATTTTGATATACTCGAAGAGTAAAGAAGAGCACGAGCAACACTTAAAGTTAGTTCTAGAGCTCCTGGATCAGGAGAAGTTATATGCAAAATTCTCCAAGTGTAACTTCTGGTTACAAGAGGTGCAATTCCTCGGTCACGTTATAAACCACCAAGGAATACACGTTGATCCGAGTAAGGTTGAAGCAATTAAGAATTGGCAAGCGCCTAAATCTCCAAAGGAAATCCGCCAATTCTTAGGCTTAGCTGGATACTATCGTCGATTTATAGAGAACTTTTCCAGCATCGCCCAACCTTTAACCCTCCTGACTCAAAAGGATCGGAAGTATGAATGGGGTGAAGAGCAGGAAACGGCGTTTCAAACGCTAAAACAAAGATTGTGCCAAGCGCCAATCTTAAGTCTCCCCGACGGAGACGATGGTTTTGTCGTGTATTGTGACGCATCTCGGAGAGGGTTAGGATGCGTATTGATGCAAAATAGTAAGGTTATAGCCTATGCTTCTCGACAATTAAAAGTTCACGAGAAAAATTACACTACTCATGACCTGGAACTGGGAGCGGTCATCTTCGCACTTAAAATCTGGAGGCACTATCTCTACGGTACAAAGTGCACCATCTTCACTGATCATAAAAGTTTGCAACACATATTCGATCAGAAAGAACTGAATATGAGACAACGAAGATGGGTCGAATTATTAAGCGACTATGACTGTGACATCCGTTATCACCCCGGCAAGGCTAACGTCGTAGCCGATGCCTTGAGTAGGAAGGATCGGGTTAAGCCATTGCGAGTGCGAGCGCTAGGGATGATAGTCCAGTCGAGCCTTTCGGATTTGATTCGAGTCGCTCAACGCGAGGCGTTGAAAGAGGAACAATTGGAAAAAGAGAGACTTTACGGTAACGAAAAGAATTTCGAACAGCGTGTGGACGAAATTCTCTATTTCAAAAATCGGATTTGGATTCCGACCCTCCACGACCTTCGTGAATTAATCATGGACGAAGCACATAAATCAAAATATTCCATACATCCGGGTTCGGATAAGATGTACAAGGATGTGAAAGAATTCTACTGGTGGCCGGGTATGAAAAAGGATATAGCCACATACGTCGGCAAGTGTACGACGTGTGCGAGAGTTAAGGCGGAGCACAAGAAACCCTCGGGAATGTTACAACAACCGGAAATTCCCGAATGGAAATGGGAGCAAATCACGATGGATTTCGTGACACACCTCCCTAAGACACCCCGGGGACATGATGCAATTTGGGTAGTCGTGGATCGATTAACCAAATCGGCACATTTTATCCCGATTAGAAATAATTATAACACTGAGAGACTTGCGCAGATTTATATAAGTGAAATCGTGTCTCGTCATGGCATCCCCATCTCAATCATCTCCGATAGGGATAGCCATTTCACCTCCAAACTTTGGCAAGCTGTCCAAGAAGCATTGGGAACACGTATTGACCTAAGCACAGCTTACCACCCTCAGACCGATGGTCAGTCTGAGAGGACCATTCAAACTTTGGAGGATTTGCTTCGTGCCTGCGTACTGGACTTTAAGGGAAATTGGGATCAACATCTCCCACTCGTTGAATTTTCCTATAATAACAGCTACCATAGCAGTATAAAGGCAGCACCTTATGAAGCATTGTATGGACGGAAGTGCCGATCACCACTTTGCTGGTCTGAAGTGGGTGACTCGCAGGTCATTAGATCGGATCTGGTCCAGGAGACAACCAGCAAGATTCTTGAAATTAAGAACAACCTGAAAGCCGCGCGGGATCGGCAGAAGAGTTATGCCGATACCCGTCATTTGAGAAGGGGGAAAAGGTATATTTGAAAGTATCACCGTGGAAGGGTGTGGTTAGATTTGGAAAGGCGGGGAAGTTAGCCCCGAGATACATTGGACCATTCGACATTATTGCAAAAATCGGTCCTGTAGCATACCGATTAGAACTGCCTGATGAACTGAGTGCAGTTCACAACGTGTTTCACGTGTCGAACTTGAAAAGGTGTCTGTCGGATGAGACATCGGTGTTACCTTTAGAGGGTGTTCAAATAAGTGATAGGCTCAACTTCGTAGAGGAGCCCATTGAAATAGTGGACGGTAAGATCAAGCAACTTAGACACAATAAGATCTCGTTGGTCAAAGTTAGATGGAATTCGCAACGAGGCCCAGAATTTACTTGGGAACGAAAGGATGAATTTCGGAAGAAATACCCCCACCTATTTCCTCAAAAGGAAGTAGTTGACGTGTAAAATTTCGAGGACGAAATTTTTATAACGGGGGGAGAATGTAACGATTCCGGCAAATCCAGGTATACCCTAGCCGGTATATACTATTTACGTGTCATTTAATATTGATTATATGAGTTATAGTACGTATATACGAGTATATATGATTCATAGTACGAATCATACTCGATTATATAGTGAATCGTATTGGAATTACAATTAACCAATGAACGATTATTGAAACCCGAACGAATCGGGAATTACATTATAGACGAAGTATATAATGTTTAGTGATGTTTACGAAGTATTAATGCTTCGGGATAAGTGAATTATAGCACAGAAAAAGGATTTCGATTTATTAGTACGTCGGTACGATAAACGAAACCTTTAACATCAAACCAAGCAAGAGACGATCGATCAAGCCGAAAAAGATGCGTAATTATTAATAATATGATGTTTTAATGTCATGGTTTAAGTTTTTAAAGTTTTTAAATCAGTCTTATGTAAATTTTATTTTAACCCGAAAAACAACCATTTTAGGCTCGTTTTAAGCCGAATTACGAGTTTAAACGAGAAACGAACTGAGCCAGATTATCCAAAACATTATCCGGATTACGGAAATCCGAATATGTGGCTAATATTGAAGTTGTGGGGCCCACCCCCCACCTTTACTTGGACCGATCGGCCCTATGGTTTGATAATATCATTCCATTTCTTTTTTTTACAACAAAAACTCTCTCAAATCTCTTAACTCTTTCAAGTGTTCATCCAAACTCATCAATTTTAACTAAGAACACAAGGTATAAGCATGTTTTAATGCATGATCTTTGGTGTTGATTTCTTTATTTTGAGTTGTTTTGCAAGAACAAGAGGTTCCAAGTGAAATATGGGTGAAAACCCGAGATGGAACCGATCCTTGCTAGATCAAGTGATGTATACAAGTTATACACGGGATCTTGATCCAAGAAACGAGTTAAAAGTGTCAATAACGAATTTTTACGGTTAGAATCTTTGAAAATTAATTTCCAAGTGAAAGACGGGTGAAAACCTGAGATGAAACCGACTCTTGCATGATCAAGAGATGTATACAAGTATACAAGGGATCTTGGTCCGAGAAATGAGTAAAAAGAGTCGAGAACGGATTTTTACGGTTAAAACCTTTGTTTTTATATCAAAACCGACACTATGAAAGAAATGGTTTGATTGTTGGTGTAACTTGCTTGGTATAGTGTTATTGTGCTTGTAAGTGTTGTATCTAGTGGCTAGCAAAGGCTAGAAACCAAGATCTTTGCGATCTAACGCTAGAAAACACAAGATAGTTCGGTTTCGTGTGATTTAGTGATTTTGGACAGATTGTAATGTGCTTAGAGTTGGGTCACGAAATTTCACAGAGATGACCTACACATGAAAATATGAGATCTGTGAATTTTTGGTAATTTTTGGATAAAAGATGAATATTTGGTGAATTTAATGCTCGGTTTTGGCCAAAAATGGTGAAAAATAGATAAACTTGATGAAATATTCTGGAAAATTTAGGATAAGCTTTTTATAACATATAAAAGTCACACACAAAATTTGAGCTCAGTTGGAAAAGTCTAAAGGGGCTTTTCGGTAAAACGAGTTCTAGAGCTTTCTAGCTCGGTTTTTGTGAAAATGGCTTGAAAAATGAGTTTTGGGTTCTGGAAAAATTCCATGGAGTTATGAGGATGGCAGGGATCATCCCAGAAAAATTTGGGATTTTTCTAAATTCTTTTGGTATTTTTGACATATTTAGTGTTTTAATAAGGTTTAAAAATAGATAAATAAATGTAAATATAAGAAAATAAATCTGGAAAATTTTTATAAAGTTTCTTACTGTCAAAATAAGTTTTGTGCAAAATTTCAAGACCCGAGACTAAACGGGTAATTATTTGTGCTAAAAAGAACATAAAAACAAATTTTTAAAGCTTAAAACGTGTAAACCGGCAAAACTCGCATAAGCGAGCTGACTGGTATATAAAAACCTAAAAATTGACCATTTTCATAAAACTAAGTAAATTAAGTAAAAATAAATCATCCGAAAATAATTCGGATGATTTGGGTAATTTTACCCGATTTTACTGTTTCCGGCACCTAAATGACGGAAACGGGCCCCGCGGCCAAACGGGGTGTCCAAACCGAGCTCTAATTTCATCACTTTAACTAAATTAACAGTCAAACACCATTTTTGGGTCGGGTGTGACCAAACTCATTTTTGAAACTAAAAACAGATAACCGTGCTAGGCACGCAAATCAAGGAAATCATAAAAATGATAATTTTGACCGTCAGACTCTAAGCAATGTCACGATCTGAGTCCTTAGAAGTGTCACGGGGTTAACATTGTCCCCGAATCGAGTACAGTACTGGGCTAACGATGTCCCCAGATGTACCGATTGATACGTATTTAATTTATGGGAATTATATAGTAACGACTAGATATTATATTACAGATCCAGGCTTATAGCAGTTCATTGTATCACATCCCGACTCACAGAAAGGTGAGTTTTCACGAGCCCCTTTTACTGAACTGTTTTAAATATTTTCCCGGGGCGGAAAACATGTATTTATTAAAGTATTTAAGTACATACTGATCGTATGGAAACACTTGTATACTTAAATATATATATGGTTTGATGCATAGAATATATAAATTGTTTATCGTGTGGGATTGTTCTGGGGTAACATAGTTCCCAGAGGTTATTATTGTTCTGGGGTAACATAGTTCCCAGAGGTTATTATTGTTCTGGGGTAACATAGTTCCCAGAGGTTATTATTGTTCTGGGGTAACATAGTTCCCAGAGGTTATTATTGATCTGGGGTAACATAGTTCCCAGAGGTTATTATTGTTCTGGGGTAACATAGTTCCCAGAGGTTATTATTGTTCTACCCAGAGGTTATAAATGTTCTGGGGAAACATTGTTTCCCGCATAATTACATTGTTTAATAAATGATTATTAAAATGATCTGTCAGTGTTTATTTAAATTAGTGAAACTCACCAACTATTCGTAGTTGACCCGTTTTCTTTACATGTTTTCTAGGTATGCCCAAGTTGGAATGATTGAAATGTGCTTAATTATCTGTGCTACCTGTTGGAAGCTTGCTGCTCTATATTTTGTAATGAACATATATTAATGTCTTATCGGTAAAACCTGTGTGTAACACCTAGATAGTAACGAAACTCGCAAAAATGTAATATGTTATAAATTAATGTAGTGGTATTTTCTTTATAAGCAATGCTGTTGATATCAGATGTGTCTGTTGCATCCCGTGTACGTTTCCGCTGCGGTTACGGGGTGTTACAATTCCTCCCTTTACCATCAGCAAACTATTAATAATTTCCTTAACACAACAAACAAACATATCCTTCATACCGGATCTAATTCATTACGACTACTATTCATGTTTAGTTTATAACTAATACTTGTAGTCATAATAGTATTCGGTGGGACATTATCACTCTTAGTAATACCACTAAGAATTGAAATATTTCTATTCATGTGATTGCTCGATCCATAATTCTGCGATCACATTTGCATCAACACTAGCAGTGATCTGTGATACGTCATTCGGTATTATCATCTGCTATCTTTGAGCAATCAACTGACTCATATCAATCTCCATCATTGGAGTTATTCTTTTATGTCATTCTGCCGTACTCATCTCGTACGCAGTAATCAATACTAATCTCACCGTATAACTCGTTACCAGCTCAATCATAACAGCAGGTACACATACACACCAAATATTATCATACATATTACACATACCGGTATCTAGTATATATGTCCCACAAATATAATATCATAAGGACTTAACCTGACGTCGGTTAACGTTTAAATATGTTTCATAGCCCTTGTCACCAACTGACATATAGATCTTTCTCGACAAAGATTAATGTTTAATATGCTTGATTTCAATATCCTTCTGCATGCCAGCATAACCGATACATGCTCACCGTGAGCACCAAACGATTACGTACCACGGAGTTATAATATCCGTGTCTATTTGTATATCCGGCATACATGGTATACCTCCTACGAACGAACAACCAACTAGGCTATAATGATTCCAACACCTCTTTGTGTATGGGTAATCATTCTATTCGAGTATACATGGGTATGGGCATCTAACGGATGTAAGGTTAACATAGGGAGTTGCAAGGTTCAAGGTGATCGCGCACATGGGTTACCTTCAAATATTATCAACTACTATTATGGGAAATTCTATCACTTGCTCAGTCAATGTCCTCAGGCGTTCTAGGTTCGCTAAAATCGGTGATTCTCGATCTGGAGGTGGTATGACTCATATGTTTGAGAGTGAGAGATACACATATATATTTATATATATTATTTTTATCTGCTCATTTATTATCAAATTTATTGTTATTATTATTATTTTATTTTATTCTATTTATTTATTTATTTACCTTAATGGATAGGAATGGGTTCAGGTACAGATCCGTCCGTACGTGAGGGTCGTCGGTTCGGGTGAACATATGGGGTTATTAGGATATACGGTACCGGTTTTGGTAGGGTAAGGGATTTATCAATTTTGGTTGGGAGTGACGGTTACTAGATATTTCTGGTTAATGTCAAACGGGAGATCTAACTTGGTACTATCATAACTATGGCCCGATAAGTCTGACTTATCATCAACCAATGCTCTAGAAATCTCAGCATCCTCGGTACTTTTATTATTTCATCCCCCGGTTCTTTATCCGGGTCCTATTTCTCAATACATGTACCCACAAGATATATACATATATATATATATATATACACATTAGCACGCATAAATAATATTATATACTTTACACATATGTTGCCATTTTTACCTATTAATGTACCCCGTGACTTCCCCTGAATTCCCTCGTGCGGACAAGTCTGTTATTATGTTCCGGACCATAATAACTCATTTGTCCATGCAAGTTCATCCAGATCTCGTCACTATAAATTATTAGTTGATATTTAGGTATCTTTTAAAGACATCCTAATTCTTTATAACCAATGGCTCTGATACCAAGTTCTGTAACACCCCGAAACCGTAGCGGAAACGTAAACGGGATGCAACAGACACCTCTGATATCAACCACATTGTTTATAAAGAAAACTGAATACATTAATATACTTCAAATTACATTATCTCGTATTTCATTACCGTCTAGGTGATACACACATCATACCATACGATACATAATTCTATTTATTATAATATATCCTAACATCCCGCACGCAAATCTTACACACATCAAGCACTTAGCACGTAAGCAATCACTTCATCTTAATTGTACCTGAAAAGCATGTGAGAAAACGGGTCAACTACGAATAGTTGGTGAGTTTCACAATTCGAGTAAACCATGATAAATCATTATCAAAATATAATATTATCGATGTAATTATGCTGAGCCCACAAGTGAAACCTCTGACTATCACACACAACCCCCGTGGCATATCCCCCGCCCACGGACCTACCCCAAACCGCTATGTCTAACATTACATAGCAAAATATATATCAACAACAAAATAGACATGTGCAACTGGCTGGGAAACATCAGCAAATCCATGCCGGACCAGTTGGGTTTGTCAGACCAATAGTACTATCCACACTCTACCGGCTTTCAGTTAATCACTCGTGTTCCGGGGCCTTAGAATGTTAGCAGGTAACAACAATCACTATCAGTTTCGGGAATTCAGAAAAAGGGGCTCGTGAAACTCACCTTAGCACATGCAAGCAGGTAACAACAATCACTATCAGTTAACATGTCCAATTTGTAATATGATCCCTACGATCGTTACTATACACTCATTATTAAGATATCTTTAACCGTATCAACCGGTACATCTGGGGACACTGTTAACACAGTACTGTACCCATTCCGGGGGCAATGTTAACCCAGAAACACTTCTTCGGACTCAGATTGTGATATCGTTTAGAGTTCCATGGTCACAATTACTATTAGTCGTTTTTCTCGTCTTGCGTGCCTAGCACGGTTATCCGTTTTTACGTTTCAAAAATGAGTTTGGTCACACACGACCCGAAAGTAGTGGTTGACTGATAATTTAATTAAAGTTGTGAAATTTGAACTCGGTTTAGACGTCCCGATTGGCCGCGGGACCCGTTTCCGTCTTTAGCGTACCGGAAACTATTAAATCGGTTAAAATTACTCAAATCATCCGAATTATTTTCGGATGATTTACATTTAACTCAGTTATATGAAAATAGTTCATTTTTAGGGTTTTTATACACCAGTCAGTTCGTTTAAGCGAACTTTACCGGTTTACGCGTTTTAAGCTTTAAAAGTTTGTTTTTATTTTCTTTTTAGCAAAAATAATTATCCGTTTAGTCTCGGATCTTGAAATTTTGCACAAATCACTTTTCGATAGTGGAGAATTTTATAAAAATATTTCCAGAATTAATTTTTATATTTAAAATTTATTTATCTATTTTTAAACACCATTTAAACACTAAATAAGTCGTAAATACCAAACGACCTTAGAAAAATCCCAAATTTTTCCTGGATGTCCCCTGCCATCCACATAGTCCCCTGTAATTCTTCCAAAACCAAAATCTCTTTTTACATGCCATTTTCACTAAAACCGAGCTAGAAAACCCTAGAACTCGTTTAACCGAAAAGCCTACTTAGACTTCTCCAAATGACCTCAAATTTTTTGTGTGACTTTTAAATGTTATAAAAAGCTTATTTGGAATTTTCCAGAATTTTTAATAATATTTAACTATTTTTCACCATTTTTGGCCAAAACCGAGCATTAAATTCACCAAATATTCATCCTTTGTCCAAAAATTACCAAATATTCACAGAACTCATATTTTCATATATCTAACACCTCTGTAAAATTTCATGAGCTAACTCCACACGTATCACAATCTGTCCCAAAACTCAACAACATACAAAAACCGAACTACCTTGAGTTTCTAGCTTCAAACCGCAAGGATCTCGCTTTCTAGCCTTTGCTACCAACTAGATACAATACCTACAAGCACAATAACACCACACCAAGCAAGTTACACCCACAATCTAGCCATTTCTTTCATGGTTTCGGTTATGACTTAAAAACAAAGATTTAACCGTAAAAATTCGTTTTTGGTTCGTTTAACTCCTTTCTTGGACCAAGATCCCTTGTATAACCCGTATACATCACTTGATCATGCAAGAATCGGTTTCATCTCGGGTTTTCACTCTTTTTCACTTGAAACCTCATTTTCTTGTAATTAAACTCGAGAGAGGAAGATGAAAACGAATATAACTCGATCTTTACCTCGTTGTTCTTGCTACAAAACTTGGTTTTTAGTTCTTGGACTTGAGAGGAAAGGGAGATTTGTTGAAGTGTTGTGAAGGAAAAAAAATAAAAGGGATAAGGGGTTAATACCCCCCATCCGATCGGAACACATGGATGGGTGGGGTGGGACCCACATCTCTAATTCTATCCACACCTTTGGATTCTCGTAATCCGGATAATGTTGGATAATCTGGTTCAGTTCGTTTTTCGGTTAAATGTCTAATTTGGCTTAAAACGAGTTTAAAACGGTCGTTTTTCGGCTTAAAAATGAAATTTATATAAAACCGATTTAAAAACTTTAAAAACTTAAACCATGACATTTATTAACTTAAAATATCATATTATTAATTATCGCGCATCTTTTTCGGCTTGATCGATCGTCTCTTACTCGGTTTGGTATTAAAGGTTTCGTTTAATGTACCGACGTACCATTAAATCGAAATTCTTTTTCTGTGCTTTAGTTCACTTATCCCGAAGTATTAATGCTTCGTAACATCACTAAATATCATATATTTCGTCTATAATTGAACCCTCGATTCGTTCGGGTTTCAATAACTATCGATCGATTAATCGCATATTCAATGCGATGAATTATATATTCACGTACAATCAATACAGTGAACCATGTATTTTCGTATAATTACTATGGAAATTCATGTACCCGACATTAAATATGACGTAACTATTGTCTACCGGTTAGGGTATACCGGGTTTTGTCGGAATCGTTACACCCGGAAAGGAAAGTTTGAGAGGGAGAGAAGAGAGTTGGTGAGAGGATAAGATTTGCAAAATGTTAAGTTTGCATGAGAATCATACACTATTTATAGTGTATGTTCTCATGCACCATTCTTCATTATTAACGGCCCAATGGGCTTCATTATTAACGGCCCAAACATACAAGGAACAAACCGATAAGCTAACTAGTGTACATATTTAATAGAACAAGTAAATACAAAAGACTAATATACAAAATGGGGCCCTACATAAAGAATAAGGTAAATTACAAGGATGGTCATGTAATTCAGGGCAAGTTACTTATTTGGTCTGTAAACTTTAAATTCTACGAATTTGATCCAGATAAAAACTCTACTGATTTGATCCATATAAACACTGTTTGCTTTCAAAGATGATCCTTCGGTCATGTGAGATTACTATTTTGCCATTTTAAAACTTACAAGTTGTTCCATTGCAAATCTTTTTTTTAAGTTATAATTTAACCCATACTTTTTGGTGAAGTGTGATGTGATGCAATATTATGTTATGCTATATAAATAGCATTGTATCATATTATATAATATCATATTATCATTTGATATAATATAATATTATATAGTATTACATCATATTATATTATATTACATTATGATAAAGACCGATTTGAAATGGTCAATCTCCCGATAGACCCGTAGAATGAGTTATGCTTAAAGAAAAATTGGAGAGAAACCAAGAACAAATGGAAACTGAGTAGAGTGTAATAAGGAAACTAATAATAGATAAACTTAAATAATACAATAAACTTTATTTATTTATTTTTTTAGAACAACTAATTTCTTTTTTATGTTTAGACCGCTGCACTTTCCAATTTAGGGAGCCATGTTGCCTCACTCTGGCCAGACTATATCACATTATAATATATATTATTATCATAAGTTGGCAACACATTTTGTGTGTTTGATATGTAACACACTAATATATTTAGTACGACTATTAATTTTGAACACAAAATTTAAATAAACGAATTATTTCTTTAGCAATAACCAAAACATGTTTAATAAGCTTGTTACATGAGATGTTAACACAATGTATACTCGTTTATATATAACACGAGAAACATTTATACAATGCACACTAATTACCATCATGTTTATAGATACCTATTCCGTTTAAAATAACTAAAGTTTTACGTTATTAATTATTACCTAATTCTAACTTAGATTTGAATTTAACAAAATATTTAAATTAAAAAAATCTTATCATAATAAATAAGTAACTTGGGTTGTCACATGTCGACTTCCAATGAAGTTTGTATTTTTGTTTTTGCCTCTCTTCTACTACTAATAATTTATGGCCCACACTTTGCTTTGGCTCGTAAGAGTTAAATTTAACCTGACCTCTAGCCTGATTTACCTTAGACACTGATTATATTAAGTTATTATTGTTATTATTATTTCAATCTAACTCGACCTCTAGAGTGTCAGCTGGCCGAAAGGTGTACCTCCCTTCAAGTGAATTCGACAGAAATTCACAGGTGGCGGAACCTTAAATTCGGGAAACGATGCCTATACATACTATTAAAGCAAGGAGCAATTTTCACTTGTCAACATTCTAGACCCTCCACATCATTGCCACCTCAATGCCATGTCACCAATTTCCTTTCAGACTCATGCCAAATCATCCACTACCTTATATTTAAACCTTAACAATTCACATTTTTTTACCCTAAACATATTTTTCTCTCTTTCTCTATTAGCCGGTTCTCCTTTCACCCTCTCATATATTCCTTTCATCTAGATCTAGATTTGTATTAATCGTTTTCAGGTAAGTTTATATTTTATAATGGACATATCGATCTATTATGCGCCTCTGCATCTAGCACTGGGTAGACCTCATACAATAACTGTCCTAGCTCTACCGTATCTTTTGTTTCATTTCTTCCGCAATAATCACAAAAACTTCTTTTATTATGGATCTACTACCAGAAATTCAATGCGTAATCTCAGCATTCAATGTTTATTCCTGAATAATCTCATTTTTCAATTACTGAATCATTTCATTTTACCAAGTTCAATGTTAGCGAGATTAGTCACGATTTTTATGTTTCGGTGCAACAACAACATTTTATTCGTAACAAGTAGTTTTGTTGGTTGGATAATTGGTCTTGGATAATTGGTCAAGGCAAGACTGAATTAACGACTTAAAAAATACTTTAATTTTAAAGAATATTTAAAGATTCAAAAAGTAATAAATTAATAAAAAGATTGATACATAAGAAAAATAAAAGAACAAATAAGAAGAAATGCGTCCACCCCCTACCGATTTAATAACCTCTGCTAATAAACTTCCGCTTGTAGATATATGTATTTCCAGCAACAGTATATTTTCTTCCGGTTATTGTTTCCTCTAACCTTTTTATCTATATTTTCATTGTTAACTGATTTTATTAAAATCAGTTTAGGTTGTAAATCAAAAACGGCGATGAAGCTGATATGTGGACGTATTTCCGGTTATATGCTATACCTATAACAATGATTGTTTTATATTTATTTAAAGTTTTATATTTTTCCTGTTTTTTTTTACATGTTGTTCTTCTAGGTTCTAAATAAAAATCAGCTTCGTCCATGGACGGTATCACTATTTCGTTTTTCCGGTAAGACAAATGTAACATCCCGTTTTCTCGTTTCAGCTAATAAAATAAATTATGATTTATTATTATGAGTCGGGTTTGTGTTGGATTAAATAAATATGAGTTATGGATTTAGGTTAAAAGGAAAAGAAGAAAAGACCATGGGCTTAAGCCATTACCCATCATATATAAACAATAATTAACCCTTAATCCATTCATTTACACATATTTCATACACCACCCAAAGTAGCTTACAAGCTGATTGGATTAAATAAATATGAGAAAAGTAGCTACTTTGCCCACACGATCGATGAAAATGCCTAGCTGATTACATGTCACATGTGCCATTAGTAGACATTGAAGTTGATGAACAGTTAAACTATATCGAGCAGCCTGTAGAGATCGTTGACCGCAACGAAAAGCAGCTTCGTTATAAAGCTATCCCATTGGTGAAGGTGATATGGAAGCATCGCAAAGGATCGGGTGCTACTTGGGAAGTTGAAGAAGAGATGCGTAAGTTTTAACCAGATTTGTTTAAGTAACAGTTAGGTTTCGGGGACGAAACCTCTTTAAGGAGGGAATACTTGTAACATCCTACTTTCTATAATATTAATAAAGGAAATTTCGTTTGTTATTAGTGTGTCGTGTATCAGTTTAGCTAAATAAACTATAAGATATTGGGCTTGGACATTAAAAGATGGAATAAGGATTGGTAATGGGCCTTAGGTCCATGGGCTTAAGGGAGTATAAATACCCCTTAAACCCTAATTCTTTCTATTTTTATCCATCTCTACACCATAGCCTACACCTTCAAAAACACACAGCTCCTATATCCCGAACCAAGATTCGAAGGTTAAAACCCGAGCTTGTTGGTGCTAGGACGTCATAACGAGCCAAAACGGACATCATACTTAGATCATGTTCGTTAGAACCGATTCGTTAAAGGTACGTTTATAAAGTAAAATTGTTCATTTATGTTCGGTTCGTTTAAGTAATCCTAGATCTATATGAATATGGTAAAAATGAATCAAACGAACTGATTCACAGTACAATCCATTAAAAATGATTCAAATAACCATAAACGGTGAACGCAACCGCATTGAGGTGAGTTTCTAGCCCCACTTCCTTGTTATGTTTTCGGGGCTGTGTGCATACTCGATGTGATAGTTAATACACTTACCTTAAGTGGTAAGTGTATGCCTTGTATGATGTATGTATGATGATTGCTTGACGGTGCGTGAACGATCTTCGGATATTGCATGTACCGTCAGGTGGTAGCTAAAGACGTGATTGCTATGTATGATGTAAGATAAGATGCATGTATGAATATTTATGATGTATGCATCATGTACGTATGATAAGTTAATGGTACGTGAACGCTCTTCGGAGATTGCACGTATTGTCAAAAAAAATATATTTAAGGACAGGTATAGTGTGAAGCTATGGGAGAAAGGGTACCGGACCCTAATAATATTCGAGGATGAAGGGTACCGGACCCTAATAATATCCGAGGATGAAGGGTGACCGGACCCTAATAATATCAGAGGATGAAGGGTGACCGAACCCTAATAATATCCGAGGATGGAGGGTACCGGACCCTAAAAATATCCGAGGTATGTAGGGTGAAACGCCCTTTATAATGTATGGTTAGATATGAATGTGTATGGACGAATGCTGATCTTGATATGTTGTAATGCGTACCTTCGGGCACATATATGCATATGAAAAGTAAGTTATGTGATTAACTAGAACTCACTCAGCATAGTTGACTTTTAGTATGCATGCAGGTAAATAGGTTGAGGCAGCTCCCGTGACTAAAGACACATGGCATGGAAATCGAAGATACTGGCATCTCGAAGAAATGTTGTGATGTTTTAAAGACTATTTTTGTTTTAATTGACTATATAAGACATGATTTGATAGTTATGTAAAATGTTATGGTTGAAGTTTTATTATTCAGCGAAAGTTTTTGTTAAATCTGATATTTAGAACTGCGTTTATGAGTAAATCCAACGTTAAAGTAGGGCTACCAGTAACGGGGCCTTACATGACTTTAACGGTTTAACGGCGTCGGCTCGTTGTTTTGCGACTAAGTCTAATAGGTTGGATCCATACAACATCATATTATCATTACCTCGGGTCGGGATCGATTCTTCGTTCTTGGTTTGGCTAGAGAAAGGAGAAAACTAGAAAGAGATCTTAAGTGTGTGTTTTGGGTGGTGTATGAAATATGTGTAAATGAATGGATTAAAGGTTAATTATTGTTTATATATGATGGGTAATGGCTTAAGCCCATGGTCTTTTCTTCTTTTCCTTTTAACCTAAATCCATAACTCATATTTATTTAATCCAACACAAACCCGACTCATAATAATAAATCATAATTTATTTTATTAGCTGAAACGAGAAAACGGGATGTTACATTTGTCTTACCGGAAAAACGAAATAATGATACCGTCCATGGATGAAGGTGATTTTTATTTAGAACCTAGAAGAACAACATGTAAAAAAAACAGGAAAAATATAAAACTTTAAATAAATATAAAACAATCATTGTTATAGGTATAGCATATAACCGGAAATACGTCCACATATCAGCTTCATCGCCGTTTTTGATTTACAACCTAAACTGATTTTAATAAAATCAGTTAACAATGAAAATATAGATAAAAAGGTTAGAGGAAACAATAACCGGAAGAAAATATAATGTTGCTGGAAATACATATATCTACAATCGGAAGTTTATTAGCAGAGGTTATTAAATCGGTAGGGGGTGGACGCATTTCTTCTTATTTGTTCTTTTATTTTTCTTATGTATCAATCTTTTTATTAATTTATTACTTTTTGAATCTTTAAATATTCTTTAAAATTAAAGTATTTTTTAAGTCGTTAATTCAGTCTTGCCTTGACCAATTATCCAAGACCAATTATCCAACCAACAAAACTACTTGTTACGAATAAAATCTTGTTGTTGCACCGAAACATAAAAATTGTGACTAATCTCGCTAACATTAAACTTGGTAAAATGAAATGATTCAATAATTGAAAAATGAGATTATTCAGGAATAAACATTGAATGCTGAGATTACGCATTGAATTTCTGGTAGTAGATCCATAATAAAAGAAGTTTTTGTGATTATTGCGGAAGAAATGAAACAAAAGATGCGGTAGAGCTAGGACAGTTATTGTATGAGGTCTACCCAGAGCTAGATGCAGAGGCGCATAATAGATCGATATGTCCATTATAAAATATAAACTTACCGGAAAACGATTAATACAAATCTAGATCTAGATGAAAGGAATATATGAGAGAGTGAAAGGAGAACCGGCTAATAGAGAAAGAGAGAAAAATATGTTTACGGTAAAAAAATGTGAATTGTTAAGGTTTAAATATAAGGTAGTGGATGATTTGGCATGAGTATGAAAGGAAATTGGTGACATGGCATTGAGGTGGCAATGATGTGGAGGGTCTAGAATGTTGACAAGTGGAAATTGCTCCTTGCTTTAATAGTATGTATAGGCATCGTTTCCCGAATTTAAGGTTCCGCCACTTGTGAATTTCTGTCGAATTCACTTGAAGGGAGGTACACCTTTCGGCCAGCTGACACTCTAGAGGTCGAGTTAGATTGAAATAATAATAACAATAATAACTTAATATAATCAGTGTCTAAGGTAAATCAGGCTAGAGGTCAGGTTAAATTTAACTCTTACGAGCCCAAAGCAAAGTGTGGGCCATAAATTATTAGTAGTAGAAGAGAGGCAAAAACAAAAATACAAACTTCATTGGAAGTCGACATGTGACAACCCAAGTTACTTATTTATTATGATAAGATTTTTTTAATTTAAATATTTTGCTAAATTCAAATCTAAATTAGAATTAGGTAATAATTAATAACGTAAAACTTTAGTTATTTTAAACGGAATAGGTATCTATAAACATGATGGTAATTAGTGTGCATTGTATAAATGTTTCTCGTGTTATATATAAACGAGTATACATTGTGTTAACATCTCATGTAACAAGCTTATTAAACATGTTTTGGTTATTGCTAAAGAAATGATTCGTTTATTTAAATTTTGTGTTTAAAATTAATAGTCGTACTAAATATATTAGTGTGTTACATATCAAACACACAAAATGTGTTGCCAACTTATGATAATAATATATATTATAATGTGATATAGTCTGGCCAGAGTGAGGCAACATGGCTCCCTAAATTGGAAAGTGCAGCGGTCTAAACATAAAAAAGAAAGTCGTTGTTCTAAAAAAATAAATAAATAAAGTTTATTGTATTATTTAAGTTTATCTATTATTAGTTTCCTTATTACACTCTACTCAGTTTCCATTTGTTCTTGGTTTCTCTCCAATTTTTCTTTAAGCATAACTCATTCTACGGGTCTATCGGGAGATTGACCATTTCAAATCGGTCTTTATCATAATGTAATATAATATAATATGATGTAATACTATATAATATTATATTATATCAAATGATAATATGATATTATATAATATGATACAATGCTATTTATATAGCATAACATAATATTGCATCACATCACGCTTCACCAAAAAGTATGGGTTAAATTATAACTTAAAAAAAAGATTTGCAATGGAACAACTTGTAAGTTTTAAAATGGCAAAATAGTAATCTCACATGACCGAAGGATCATCTTTGAAAGCAAACAGTGTTTATATGGATCAAATCAGTAGAGTTTTTATCTGGATCAAATTCGTAGAATTTAAAGTTTACAGACCAAATAAGTAACTTGCCCTGAATTACATGACCATCCTTGTAATTTACCTTATTCTTTATGTAGGGCCCCATTTTGTATATTAGTCTTTTGTATTTACTTGTTCTATTAAATATGTACACTAGTTAGCTTATCAGTTTGTTCCTTGTATGTTTGGGCCGTTAATAATGAAGCCCATTGGGCCGTTAATAATGAAGAATGGTGCATGAGAACATACACTATAAATAGTGTATGATTCTCATGCAAACATAACATTTTGCAAATCTTATCCTCTCACCAACTCTCTTCTCTCCCTCTCAAACTTTCCTTTCCGGGTAATCATGAACCCAAACCGGTTCTTTACTAGTGATTTCCGTCAGCTAGTAGTGAGATTGATCGAAGAACACTAGTTGTTGTTTGATTTGTGTATAGGACCTACAATTGGTATCAGAGAGCATCGAATCTTATGATTCAACTTTGCTCTTTATATTCAGGTTCTATTTTCGCGATTACCCAAACAGAGACGTTAAAGACCCGTTGAAGTTTGAAAATAGAGTTTCTAGATCTGGAAATAAAGTTGGAATTAAAATGGGAAATAAGCGTGTTTGAAGCTTCTCCTTGTAGATCCGGATGTTTGGGATCTACAAGTGCCAGATCCGGGCGTTTCGGGAACCGTTCTGCCATACGCCGAAAATCCGACGACCCTACGGTTCTTCCAGGCGAAGAGTTCGAAGTTGAACATATAAAATATCAAACTCCGATGCATGAGTGTCTATTATTTCGGATCATACAAACTGTTGCATAAAGATGTGACCGACGGGTTTGTCAATAACTGCTGGCTGTGGTGGATGGTGGTTGTCCGGGTGTTTAATATATCGAAATGAATCAATTCGAATTGAAGAATCGATTCGAATCGTTTTTCTGGCCAGAGTGTGGCGGTGAACGGAGAAAGAAAGGAAAAAAGAAGAAGTTGAAGGTGGTTGTGGCTAGTGAAGACGACATCGGTGCCGGTTGGTGACGATGGTGGCTTGGATTGTTGGCCGATGACATGGGAGATAGCATTGATGATGAATGAAGGTTATTGTGGCTGGCGTTTCGAGATGGCCGGAATCCAGTTTCTCGGGCAGCCGACACCGAAATTCGGTATTCCGGTAGGAATGGCTGCATAATTTGTTTGCTTTGACGTTCAATTTTTGAAAGCTTGGACAGATTGTGTGGAATGGTTTATTTTGGCTAAGAAAGTGATTAATTTTCGGGGTTGACCAAACTGAAGAAAGTAAAATTCGATCGGGTTTTCGTCATTGTTGGACCGTGTTCAAAGCATATTATTTCCAATTTATTTTCAAGGAGCTTAAAAGGGGAAATAATAAGCTTTGTTATTTGATCGTTGTCCTTGATACTTTGTCGAGATCGTCTTAACCTGTATTGCTTAAATACCAGAGATGGATAAAGAAGTGAGAACTCCTTCATGAATGAATTAGGTGGATCATACCTTGAGGGGGTGATTGAGAAGCTCCGATTTATCGGGTTGATTTGCGAAAATAATATAAAACCCCGAAATCCGGGAGTCCTACAGTTGGTAATCATTCCAAACAAATTCAAATATAAAGGTTAAAACGGTTTCATATAATTCAAAAATTCAATACAGAGTGTTCTTGAAGCGGAAAATTTAAAAAACATCCAAATATTATCCTTAAGACATAAAAAAGTAAATTAAAACTTTCTTAAATAATAACACAATAAGGAGCATCGACTAGAACTGTCTCGGGACCTCGGATAGTCTTGAGCACCTCCAAGCAGTAATCCCATCCACGTTCAACCTGAAATCATTCTAACATACACGCAAAGTCAGCTTGAGCTGAGTGAGTTCATGTTTTTATCATCAAAATTTATTAAAGACCGACCAAGGTATTTAACATACGACTTTCGTAAAAATAAATAAATAACATCAATAAATAAATAAATAAACTTTCCTCAGTCAAGCACGTAACACGGGTCACATCCTCTCAAGTCCAAAACACAAAGTTAAAGACTCGAATAATCTTTACCCGAAGGACATATAAAGGAATTTTAAACTTCTATTCTCCCCAAGGATAGTCTTCTTGTCCCAGGACTCCTCACCTTAACCCCTAACAGGGACATCAAGGAATTTTTCTTCTCTTCGACCCGATCACGGCTTAACAAAAACATTCACGTGGTGGCCACACACACATACAAATAAAACAATCATAAATCATACAAACTTCCAATCATAGATAGTAAAAATAACATAAACTATGTAATATCATCCAAATGCTTCAAAAGGGTAAAATTGTCATAAAACGTGTATGCTAGCCCAAAAAGTAAAACATTTAAAAAGGGGCATCATGAAACTCACCTGATATGGATCATGTAAACATCACAACTGGATCCTCTAGCTAATCACTCAAAAATCACAATCCTGTCAAGTTAGAGCACATAAAAATCACTAACTAGACCGCAGTGTAAGACCCCGATCCTGTTGCCCTACTTTGACGTTGGATTTACTCATAAACACAGTTTTAGATATCAGAGTGAATTAAAACTTTTGCAGAATATAAAAACTTTCAATAACATTTCATATCATTTCAAAACTTGTCTTAAACAAACATCTTTTGTCTTTCAAAATAAAACATCATTCATAAATACATCATGATTCTTTGGATGCCAACTTCTAAATCTTCTGCCATGTGCCCTCCTCAAGCTAGCTGGCTCATTCAACTCACCTACGTGCATACTAAAACTCAGCTACGCTGAGTGAGTTCTAGTTAATTGATATACGTCTATTTATACATCTCGATTCCATTGTAAAGTTATGTTTACTTAATGTTTTGAGTTCGGTTTGATTCATGTTTCGTTAATCTTTTATTATTTAAGGTCTTGAGTCAAGTTTATTTGATATTTATCGTGTTTTTAATCTTTTGGTGTCTTGCATGTTAAATCCAATTCTTTCTATCATTTCATAATATGTTTGAGTTTGTTTTGCTCGTTTATGATTATATGATTACTTCACTAATGTTTTGTTATGTTTTCATATATGTGGTGGCTTGGATAAACAAGGGAAGCAAGTTCTAGAAGGTTCTAAGCGTTACTTGGAGTTTAAGGAAGATAATTATCAAGATTTAACAAGATTAAACAAGAAAAAAAAAGAAAAATCCGAAATCCCACCTCAGGAGGGCGCCGCGCCACGCTAAGGCAGAAGGCAATATGCCTTCGCGGGGCGCCTAGGCCTTCTGGTCAGCCATCTTTGCAAGTCCAAGGCCGTTACTCGCTTATATAAACATCTCTTGCAAACCTAGTTGAGTTAGACATAATTGGAGCCGATTTTCCAAGGGTTTGTGAAGGTTTTGAGGCTAGGAATCAAGGAGGATCATCAAGCCTTCATCCGGGTGTTCAAGAATCAATCGCAAAGGGTTTTATCACTCTAATTTTTGTTCCTTGTTCATTATTTATCATGTCTTTCCTCTTTGTTTTTAATACTTGTTTAGGATTGTTTTCAATAATGGTTCTAGGCTAGACTTCATGTCTACCTAGGTTTGATGAACATGTTTTAGACTTGATTCTTTCTTTGGACTTATGCTTTGATTATGGTTTCGTTTTATTAATAGTAAAAGACTTGATTTTGTTTACATGATGCATATGAATGTTTATTATCTTGGTTGATTATTAATTATTGCTTCACATGGATCTTGCTTTCTATTGATTATGTTCTTTAGATATTAGGGTTCATGTTTAATCATTACTTGGTGTTTTGATTATTATGGTTGAATAGGCCTATTAGATCATGGAAGCTTATTAATCGTTAATTAGGATTTTGAATGTTTTGCTAAATTCCAATAGCTGTGAGGTGAGGAGTTGTTCATGTGTCTTGGTCAATTGCATGCTAGGATAGTAGTGACAATATTCTTTCTTATTGTGTTGATCCTTATTCATGATGTCATGTTAAGTTTATCAAGTTATCTAGAGTTTTGTGTTTCGTAAGATTGCTTGCTTTAGATACTATTAATTAACCCTATTTGATAATCGTGAGGAAATCAATTTAACTGATTGCTTAATAATCTAATGTTCATTCTTTGGGGATTTCGTTTGATTCAGTCAAGGGTCCTTTATGGTTTGTTAGATGAATACGTTTAGAAATCAGTTTCCATATCATATTATTTGTCCATTGCTTGATGATTGTTGATGCATGGGATTCTTACCTAGGTAGATTCCTTCTCCGATTGGTTTCGATCTTGTGTTTAATTGCTTGTTTCTCGTTTGCTTGTTTATTTACGTTCTTAGTTAAATCTTAGTTTAAAACCCCCCTCAAAACATTAATAATAAATAGTCGTGTCGTAAGTCGAGTCTAATTAGCTAATTTACGTAATTTATAGAGTCCCATGGGTTCGATATTCTGGACTTACTTAGCTTAGTACAATTGATCGGTTCACTTTCCGGTGTTTTGTTTAGTTGAGTCTTAAGTCTAGTTTTTATCACTAGTTTAATTTAGTTAATATTTAATTGACTGTTTTTAGCACATCATTAATCATACAATACGTTCACTACCTTACTTATATGTATCCGAAGACACACGTTACTTCATTCGTACATCATTCATACATAGATATCTTCGTTCATACATTATGCTTTCATACATTCGTACTTTCATTCTATTATACTTACATACTTTTATACTTTCTTTTTTTCATATTCATACTTATACGTTTTAAAGAGCATTACACCCTATTTCCTCGAGTATTATTAGGGCACGGTTCCCTCTTGCCTCGAATATTATTAGGTTCCCTCTTGCCTCGAATATTAGTAGGGTTCGGTTGTCTCTTGCCTCGAATATTATTAGGGTTCGGTTCCCTTTTCTTCCATACCTTACATTTCTTTGTCTTTATAATTATAACCTTCATACATACTTTCAATATTTGCATTAGTATACATACATTATTCATACATACATTCCTTTACATACTCATTCGTACTTACTACACATTACCTCCCTTGACAATACGTGAAACATCCGAATATCATTCACGTACCGACAAGCATGCGTTCATAACATGAATATAAATACCACATCTATCATTAGGAAATACATTTACCACTTAAGGTTAGTGTATTAACATTCACATTGAGTATGCACACAGCCCCGAAAACATAACAAGGAAATGGGGCTAGAAACTCACCTGAACTCGGTTCCTTTCAGAGTTAATGGTAACTCCTTTCTTTAACTGGGCGCGGCTACCTGTATAACAATTACACGTATCAATTAACTATTTCTAACTATATCATACTTATAGTTATGGTAACCCCTAGCTACGAGGGTCCGGCGGCAGCCCCCTGGCAGCGGGGTCTAGGGGCGACAACCCTAAGCAGGGTCCAAGGGGCAGAGCCCCTGGCTGGGGTCGAGCTTATTATTTAATTAACTTCCTTAACACAAATTTCACTAGATACTTAAGTAATTATTTTATTTGCTATTTCATTCGTTATAACGAATGGTCTCTGGTTAAGCCTCATTCGTTATCCCATTCGTTATGACGAATGGTTCCATTCGTTATGAAGAATGGCCTGATATGTGTATAACAAATGATTAATATCATTTGTGATTTCATTGAGACGAATGCAGGCTCATTCGTTACAAGAGTATGTATCTTATAGCGAATGAACTGATTCGTTGTCTTATCATAGCGATGGATGAATAACGAATGATGGATTCCATTCGTTAATTCATTAAGAAGAATGAAGGGTTCATACGTCATCAAAGACACGCGAATGAATCCTATTCGTTATGTCTGTATAAAAAATGACTGGAGATTCTTTTAACATGACGAATGAGCATCAGCTCTTACCCAATCTTTGACTCAGAGGTCAAAGTCAAAATCATCAAGAACACAGAATAGTCAACCTACATCAGATTTGCAATTAAACCTCAAATCATGATGAAATAACACCATTTGGTATCAACGGGTTCGTTTACCTAGTGCCTACAAACCCTACTCCACCAATCATCCAAATATTACGTTTTAAAGGGTGAGATTGTTACATAAATTCATATAGTTCTCCATAACATCGATTGACCCACCAAATGTTAATGGATTATACTGTGAATCAGTTCGTTTGATTCATTTTTACCATATTCATATAGATCTAGGATTACTTAAATGAACCGAACATAAATGAACAATTTTACGTTATAAACGTACCTTTAACGAATCGGTTCTAACGAACATGATCTAAGTATGATGTCGGTTTTGGCTCGTTACGATGTCCTAGCACCAACAAGCTCGGGTCTTGACCTTCGAATCTTGGTTCGGGATATAGGAGCTGTGTGTTTTTGAAGGTGTAGGCTATGGTGTAGAGATGGATAAAAATAGAAAGAATTAGGGTTTAAGGGGTATTTATACTCCCTTAAGCCCATGGACCTAAGGCCCATTACCAATCCTTATTCCATCTTTTAATGTCCAAGCCCAATATCTTATAGTTTATTTAGCTAAACTGATACACGACACACTAATAACAAACGAAATTTCCTTTATTAATATTATAGAAAGTAGGATGTTACAAGTATTCCTCCTTAAAGAGGTTTCGTCCCCGAAACCTAACTGTTACTTAAACAAATCTGGTTAAAACTTACGCATCTCTTCTTCAACTCCCCAAGTAGCGCCCGATCCTTTGCGATGCTTCCATATCACCTTCACCAATGGGATAGCTTTATAACGAAGCTGCTTTTCGTTGCGGTCAATGATCTCTACAGGCTGCTCGATATAGTTTAACTGTTCATCAACTTCAATGTCTACTAATGGCACATGTGACATGTAATCAGCTAGGCATTTTCTTAGATGAGAAACATGAAAAGTAGAGTGAATCCCCTCTAACTCTTTAGGCAAATCCAGCTTGTAAGCTACTTTGCCCACACGATCGATGATCTTAAACGGTCCAATATACATTGGACTTAACTTTCCCCTCTTCCTAAAACGGATAACTCCTTTCCAATGCCAGACCTTTAGCATCACATCGTCACCGACGTTAAACTTGATTGGTCGTCGTCGCTTATCAGCATACGAATTCTGACGGTCTTAAGCAGGTTTCATTCTTGCCTTGATCTGATCAAGCCTCGATGAGGTTTCTTTCACAACTTCCAAGCTTCCAATATCCTTCTGACCAATCTCTCCCCAACATACAGGAGTTCTATAGCTTATGATTTCTTTATTTATGGAACTCGCAACAGTTGTTATGATGTGTTTTTAAGCTTCAAATCCCACTAGGTATGTTTTCGACCTTACGTTTACATTTAGAGTTCTGAGTTTTATTTTGTTAAAATATAAATAAGTTTACGGTTAGCTTTTAATGGCAAGTCGATTATCTATATTACATTATAATATTGTAAAAAGCGTTTGGTGAATAAATTTTGGTAAAAGTTAACCACTTTATTATCGTCAACAAAAGTTTGGTACACAGGTAAATAGCTTTTAATAGTACATGAAACCTGTAAATTGAAAAAGCAAACTTGACATTTTGAAAATTGAAAAATGAAGACAACACACTGCAAGAATAGCTGTAAGTTTTCACTTTTCATCATTTTTTCATCGTGAGTTTGACTTTGCTGCATGCATTAATTTTTTTCTTCAAGTAAAGCAATTTTATATCTCTATTTAAACATACCCAACCTAATGTTTCTCATATCTCTATTCTTCTATATTTCTTCTCTCTACAAGTCACAAATTTATCAGTTCATCGAAAATAAATCCGTTATAGTATATCTATCTAGATCCGGTGGTCAAAGCTGCTGTAAACTTCGTTTCCAGTTGTTGGGTCGTGATCTGCAATGTCTTATGACTTCTTTATTTACAGATATCACAACAATATTTATGATGTGTTTCTAAGCTTCAAATCCCACTAGGTATGTTTTTGACCTTACGCTTATATTTAAAGTTTTGGGATATTATTTTGTTAAAATATTAATAAGTTTACGGTTAGTTTTTAATAGCAAGTAAATTATCTATATCACATTATAATATATATAGGCAACCCTTCAACTTCCTATTTGAGACGCCGTAATATTAATTGTAATTGAATGCTCCGGCATCCTTCCACGTTCACGTTCCGGCACCCTTGGTAGTTTACCCCAACCCTCGGCTGAGCATCCGAACAAAGGTTATTTATTGTTATTTTATTTTTATTCAAGAAAAACCCACTAATAATCAATTGAATACGAACGGATTGAAAAACCTGCTGACTATTGAACCCATCTATTTCCCTATCATGGAAGACGAATTCGAAACCTAATTTACTGGCTTCAATTCTGCGCATTGAAAGCATCTATGGTGCATTCAATTCTGTCATTCAGTTTTGACATTGAAACCTTTTACTTCTTCCCTTTAATTGCAATAAAAAATTGAAACCCTTGTAATCAATGTCAAATCAAAGGATACAATCACTTGTCGACGATTATCCTCTCCTATGTGGTATAACTATTGCCCTCACATGCTGCAATTGCGAAAAGCAGGTACACGATTTGGTTTTATGGAATTACTTCATTATTCCTTCAATTTTGCAGTGCACCGATTTTGCCCGGTCGCTAACATCCATTATCTCTTTATATTTGCAGGCCAATTGCCGACTCTAACAAACGGCATAACAGAGTCAAGTTGTGAGAATGCTTGATTCAGATATATATCATATCGTGAGATAATAACTTTTCTTTTGTACTTAACGAGCATTTTATATTTGGTAAAATGGGTGGGAATATGTACTCTTTTAGTATGGTTCTAAATGGGTTAAGGATGATACAAGCCTATTTTTGTTCTAAATTTATGGGACTGCAAGCTTAAAAGAAGAAATTATCTCTTGTTTGAATGCAAGGTACTGTAGTATGTGTGTGTGTATATATATATGTGTGTGTGTGTGTGTGTTGAATATAATGGTTAAAAATTTTTGCTAAAACTTATCCTCTTGATTAAGGTAATTTGATATTTTGAGTATTGATTTTATGCTGTTTATTTATTTATTTATTTGAGTTTTTTTTTTCTTTTGCAAGTATTGGATGACTTTAACTATGAAGATTTACGCTTTCATACAACTTACAGTTAACTTTTTAAAGTCTTATCTGTTGAACATAGTGTCAAGAGATCTACCTAGGTCAACTTATAAGACATGTTCGTGCATGCGGTGCAGCTGGCTGCTATAATGCTCAGATTCAGTTTAGACTGTAGGATGAAATATAAGTTAAGTTGGAGTCACCTCAACTTAAATACGTGAGATAATGGTAATGTGCCCACAAACTCCTCATAATTGCTTGTTTTGTAGACCATTAAAATTGATTTATGAGTGGTAACCCTATCATTATGTAAAAATGGACATACTGTTATGTGTATCATACATGTGTGTGTCTCTCTATCTGAGTTATAATTATCTTTTGAAGAATCCCCTTTGAAAGTCAACTTTGGTAAATATTCATATATCTCAACTGGTCGGCTTATGTAGAACCTTTCTTAGAGCAGTGCATAAACCTTTCTTGTTGCTGTAAATATGTTATACAAGAAGCATGCACCTTGATATTTTTGTTAAGCAAATGGTATATATATTTCATATAAGAAATTAGCCTTTTTTACACAATTGAGAGGGTAGCTGATATGTTAATTTTGTAATATATATCACACAGAGACCTTCTTGAGTGTAGATTCTTAAATGTACTTTGGATAGCTGCTTATAAGTTTTAATTATCTTTTTATTGTCTTTCAATATGGAAGAATTCTATATATGTTAGTTACTTAGTTAGCATAGAGTTAAAAATGGGCATGATTCATTATTTCACATCGATTCCGATGAATTTGCCAACCGCGGGTAGATGCACTCTAAGAGGTAACCGTTACATTTCTATGTATGTTAAGATGTTTCTTTCTTAATTGTTGATGTGCTGGATAGGATATTAATGTAGTCATAAACAAGAAGTATTTAGAACGGGCAGGTAGAGTAAATAATTAATAACACTTGATCAACTTTATTAGCAGTTTACTCTTACTTTCCATGTGATGAACACGACCTGTGGTTGATTACGTGAAGATTCTATCTTCGTAGGATTAAGGAAGGAATAATCAGATTTTAGTTAGATGAGGTCATATCGGAAGCCGTGGTGGTGGTTAACCATAACGGACTAGAATTGTAGGGAGGATTCACCAGTGGTTGATAATGATAATCCTAAGGAGTTAGTTCATTTTTGGGTAAGCCGTTGTGGATGAAGGTTATCGGGTTGTGCGTATTATAATGCCTGAAATGATTGCTGAGGCTGCAAAGGTGTCGAATGTTCTGATAAGAATAAGGATAAAAAGATAATGAAGGTGGTCAGAGAACATGGAAGACTTGAGATGAGGCACACAAGACATGCTATTCCATTCATCCGGGCACGACAAAGATGTACCAAGATTTTAAGAAGAATTATTGGTGGCCAGCAATGAAGTATGATGTGACTCCGTATGTAAGAAAGTGTGTGACGGGTTTTTAGGTTAAGGCTGCGTACCAGAGGCCATATGAGAAACTCCAAACCTTTAGGCATTACAGAATGGAAGTGGGAGCACCTTGCGATGGATCTTATAACTAAATTGCCATGTATGCCTAAGAGGGGGTATGCTACTATTTGGGTGGTGGTGAACAGATTGACTAAGGGTGCACATTCCAACTGATGAGGGAGGCTTGTAAATCAGAAAAGTTAGCCGATTTATTTTTTGCGATATAGTGGCTTGGAACGGGGTTCTATTGTCCATTGTGTCAAACAGAGATACCGTCTTAATTCTAAGTTTTGAGGGAAATTTCACGAGGATATGGGGACCAAACTTCATACCAGCACTGCTTATCACCCGCAGGCAGGTGGTCAGTCCGGAAAGACCATTGAGGCCCTGAAGGATAGGGTGAGAGCTTGCGTGATTGACTTTGTTGATAGTTGGGATCTGCATTTGCATTTACCTAATTTCGAGGAGGGTGACCGAGTTATGTTGAAGGTTTCTCCATGAAAGGGTATCACTTGGTTTCGTAATAGGGGGGGCTAAGCCCCAGATATATCTGTCCGTTTAGAATTTTGAAACGAGTTGGGGAGGTAGCCTATAGGTTGGAATTATAGAAGAGCTTAAGGGGATTCATCCTACTTTTCACGTCAGACATCTTAGAAAGCGTTTGGCGGATGGGGAGGCGCGGGTATCTCAGTGACATTGAACTAGACACGAATTTAATTACATTGAGCAGCATGTTGCCATTCCTAATCGTAAGGAGAAGCACCTTAGGAATAAGGTGGTTGGGCCGGTGAAGGTGCAGTGGAGGCACCGCAGAGGTTTCGAGACTACTTGGGAACCGGATGATGAAATGATGAGACCCTACCCGCACTTGTTTCCGAATCAGCGGGATTCGGGGACGAATCCCAATGTAAAGGGGTAGACTTGTAACATCCCAAAAATTCTCGTAAACCGACTGACGCGAGTGTATAGTTGTGAATCAATTTCTCGGGATTCGCTTTAGGGATCGGGAAATATATAAGCATGTCCAAAAAGTGTTTCATTTATTTTGGGAGCATGAAGGATCAAATTACAAAGTGCAAGGGCTAAAGATGTAACTTATAAAAACTATTAACCTAAACCTTTCCCTTCCCCTAACCCAATCTAGCCGCAAGCTTCATGGTCCCCTAACCCTTTGATTTTGATCGATTTAATTCAATTCTAAGCTGTTTTAGGTCGCTCAAGGTGTCTACTACACTCTCATGATCTTAAATTTCATAATCTAGGTCGTTAAGATGGTCAATTAATCCGTTTCTTGAACTAGGGACAGATTTAGATTAAATTAATTTGGCACGCTTACCGAGGTCAAAAATTGGAGTATTTTGGTGTCAAAATATTGCCAGGTATGTCTAGTATATCATACTAAAATTTCATGACCACTGGAGCTGTTTTGATAAGTCAATTGATAAAAACCGATTTTTAGGGTTTTTGAATGTTGAAATCGTAAATTGTTGTCATTGATCAACCTGATCAGTTTGAGGGGACTTTTGTTAGTGAAGGGACAATGTGAAAATTATTCTTTTGGTTGTAGGGGCTGGTTTGGTTACTTATTTATATTTTAACAAAATAAAATCCCAGAACTTTAAATGTAAACGTAAGGTCGAAAACATACCTAGTGAGATTTGAAGCTTAGAACACATCATGACAATTGTTGCGAGTTCTGTATTAAGAAATCATAAGCCATTGCAGATCACGACCCAACGACTGGAAACGAAGGTTGCAGCAGCTTTGGCCACCGGCTCTAGTAGATATACTATAACGGATTTATTTCTAAAGAACTGATAAAGTTGTGACTTGTAGAGAGAAAAAATATATAAGAATAGAGATATGAGAAACACTAGGTTGGATATGTTTAAATAGAGATATGAAATGGCTTTACTTGTTAAAAAAATTAATGCATGCAACAAAGTCAAACTCACGATGACAAAATGCTGAAAAGTGAAAACTTACAGCTATTCTTGCACTGTGTTGTCTTCATTTTTCAATTTTCAAAATGTTAGGTTTGCTTTTTCAATTGACAGGTTACATGTACTATCAAAAGCTATTTACCTGTGTACCAAACTTTTGTTGACGATAATAAAGTGTTTAACCCAATACCAAAAGTTATTTACCAAATGATTTTTACAATATTATTATGTAATATAGATAATCGATGTAAGGCCCCGTTACCGGTAGCCTTACTTTGTACGTTGGATTTACTCATAAACGCAGTTCTAAATATCAGAGTTTATAAAAACTTTCACGGAATAATAAAACTTCAACCATAACATTTTACATAACCATCAAATCATGTCTTATGAAACATTCGTAGTCAATTAAAACAAAACATAGTCTTTAAAACATCACAACATTTCTTCGAGATGCAAGTATCTTCAATTCCATGCCATGTGTCTTCAGTCACGCGAGCTGCCTCAACCTATTTGCCTGCGTGCATACTAAAAGTCAGCTACGCTGAGTGAGTTCTAGTTAATCACATAACTTACTTTTCATTCACATATACGTGCCCGAAGGTACGCATTACATACATATCATGTTCAACATTCGTCCATACACATTCATATCTAACCATACATCATAAAGGGCGTTTTACCCTACATACCTCGGATATTATTAGGGTACGGTACCCTCCATCCTCGGATATTATTAGGGTCCGGTCACCCTTCATCCTCGGATATTATTAGGGTCCGGTACCCTTCATCCTCGGATATTATTAGGGCCCGGTACACTTTATTCCATGGCTTCATACTATACATGTTCTTAAATACTTTTCCTGACAATACGTGCAGTCTCCGAAGATCGTTCAGGTACCATTAACATATCATACGTACATTATGCATACATCATATATATTCACACATGCATCTTATCTTACATCATACATGGCAATCACATCTTTAGCTACCACCTGACGGTACATGCAATATCCGAAGATCGTTCACAGCACCGTCAAGAAATTATCATACATAAATCATACAAGGCATACACTTACCACTTAAGGTAAGTGTATTAACTATCACATCGAGTATGCACACAGCTCCGAAAACATAACAAGGAAGTGGGGCTAGAAACTCACCTAAAGTCGGTTACGTTCACCGTTAATAGTTATTCCTTTCTTCAGTTGGGCACGGCTAACTGTATAATAATTTACGTGCATCAATTAAATATTGCTACTCATATCGTACATCTATCTTTATATAACCCACAACGAACGGGGGTCCGGGGGCAGCGCCCCTGGCAGCGGGGTTTTAGGGGCGGAAGCCCCTAGCAGGGTCCAAGGGGCAGAGCCCCTGGTTGCCAGGTCAGCTTGGAAAAATTTTATTTTCATTAACTGTCTTAACACGTTTTCCATTAGCATTTTGAATCATAGAATAATTTGCTACTTAAAAGTTCAAGGGCTTATTTGTAATTAAATCATTCTTTTCTAAGTCCAGGGACCATTCTGTCATTCTGTTAAACTTCTAATTTGTTATTGGTTCACAGGGAATTGGATTATCCTAGCGAACTGGTTCCTATAACGAATTGAACCCTTAACGAACTGGACTCCTTAACGAATCAGTCCATATAGCGAACCAGTCCAAGTAGCGAATCGGACCTTCTAATTCGTTATTTCTTTTAACGAACTAATCATAAAGAATCAAGGGTAATTCGTTACCCTTTTCCCTTAACGAATCAGAGACGAATCATAGGCGAACTACAGCTAGTTCGCTGTGCCCCCTTATGCGAATCAACTAACGAATCACCTTCAGTTCGTTAAGTCCCCATAGCGAACTAGGGTTAGGTCAGAGAATGTCAGAACATTCCCTGATATTCCTTATCCTCGTACCACTATTCCGGCGCCGCCTTTGCCGGAAAGCCGCCGGAAAACCGCGAAAACTCGTTTTTCACCGTTTTTTTCGTCCCGTTCGATCCAGATCTGAGCTAGGGTGACCCCTAAGCTCATCATAGGTTCGGTTTATACCCGATTCCACCCGGATCTCGTGACTTAAACGGTTTAACGGTGTCGGCTCGTCGTTTCGTGACCATAACTAACGGATTTAAACTCATACAACAAAATACTATCATACCTTGGGTCGGGATCCGTTTCTTCTTCTATATTTCGGCTAGAGTGAGGCTAGAGAGAGAGAGCTTAAGTGTGTGTTTGAGAGGTGTATGCAATATGTGTAAATGAATGAAAATTGGGTATTAAAGGTTTATATATTTATGGATCATGGGCTTAGCCCATGGTCGGGCTTAGCCCATGGTCTTTCCTTCTTTCTTTCATACCCAAGTCCATATCCCATACCCATTTACCCCAACAGTAGCCCAACTCATATTCTAGTTATCTAAACCGATAACAACCCACTATAAAATAGCCGAAATTTATTTTATTATTATAACCGAAAGTAGGATGTTACAATCGACTTGCAGTTAAAAGTTAACCGTAAACTTATTTATATTTTAACAAAATAAAATCCCAGAACTTTAAATGTAAATCTAAGGTCTAAAACATACATAGTGGGATTTGAAGTTTAAAAACACATCATAAAAATTGTTGCAAGTTCCGTAAATAAAGAAATCATAATCCATTGCAGATCACAACCCAACGACCGGAAACGAAGGTTGCAGTAGCTTTGACCACCGGATCTAGATATATATACTATAACGAATTTATTTCCGACGAACTGATAAAGTTGTGACTTGTAGAAATAAGAAGTATAGAAGAATAGAGTGATGAGAAACATTAGTTTTGATATGTTTAAATAGTGATATGAAATGACTTTACTTGAAGAAAAACTTAATGCATGCAACAAAGTCAAACTCACGATGACAAAATGCTGAAAAGTGAAAACTTACAGCTATTCTTGCAGTGTGTTGTCTTCATTTTTTCAATTTTCAAAACTTTAGGTTTGCTTTTTCAATTTACAGGTTACATGTACTATCAAAAGCTATTTACCTGTGTACCAAACTTTTGTTGATGATAATAAAGCGGTTAACCTTTACCAAAAGTTATTTACCAAACGATTTTTACAATATTATAATGTAATATAGATATTCGACTTGCCATTAAAAACTAACCGTAAACTTTTTCTTATTTTATCAAAATAAAATCCCAGAACTTTAAATGTAAACATCAGGTTGAAACCATACCTAGTGGGATTTGAAGCTTAGAAACACATCATAAAAATTGTTGTGAGTTCTGTAAATAAAGAAATCATAAGCCATTGCATATCACAACCCAACGACCGGAAACGAAGGTTGTAGCAGCTTTGACCACCGGATCTAGATAAAAATACTATAAAGGATTTATTTTCGATGATAAAGTTGTGACTTGTAGAGAGAAGAAATATAGAAGAATAGAGATATGAGAAACATTAAGTTGCATATGTTTAAACTTTTGGTAAAGGTTAACTGCTTTATTAGTCAACAAAAGTTTGGTACATAGGTAAATAACTTTTGGTAGTACATGCAACCTGTAAATTGAAAAAGCAAACCTAACGTTTTGAAATTTGAAAAATGAAGACAACACACTGCAAGAATAGCTGTAAGTTTTCACTTATCATCATTTTGTCATCGTGAGTTTGAACTTGTAGCATGAATTAATTTTTTCTTCAAGTAAAGCCATTTCATTTCTCTATTTAAACGTATCCAACCTAATGTTTCTCATATCTCTATTCATCTATATTTCTTCTCTATACAAGTCACAACTTTATCAGTTTGTCAGAAATCAATACGTTATAGTATATCTATCTAGATCCGGTAGTCAAAGCTGCTGCAACCTTCGTTTTCGGTCGTTGGTTCGTGAGCTGCAATGGCTTATGATATGTTTTTAAGCTTGAAATCCCATAGGTATGTTTTCGAATTTACGTTTACATTTAAAGTTATGGGATTTTCTTTTGTTAAAATATAAATAATTTAACAGTTAGTTTTTAATGGCAAGTCGATTATCTATATTACATTATAATATTGTAAGAAGCATTTGGTAAATAACTTTTGGTAAAGGTTAAACGTTTTATTATCGTCAACAAAAGTTTGGTACACAGGCAAATAACTATCGATAGTACATGTAATCTGTAAATTGAAAAAGCAAACCTAACATTTTGAAAATTGAAAAATGAAGACATCACACTGCAAGAATAGTTGTAAGTTTTCACTTTTCAACATTTTGTCATCGTGAGTTTGACTTTGTTGCATGCATTAATTTTTTTCTTCAAGTAAAGTCATTTAATATCTCTATTTAAAAGTATCCAACCTGTAAGACCCTAATATCCGGGAGTCCTACAGTTGGTAATCATTCCAAACATATTCAAAAATAAAGGTCAAACTTGTCACACCCTCAAAATACACTAACGGAGTTTTACCGTTAGAGGGTGTGAACTAACAGGATCAGAATCATTTTTTATAATCAAACACCATATTTAAAGTTTTCAAAACCACAAGACATCAAGTCTTAAATGATATGCGTAAGCGTAAATTGTAAACCAAAAAGTTGCGCCACACAGGACGACTTAAAAACCCAAGTTATCAAGATAAAAATTAAAAGAAGTTTTTAAAGCAATGGTGTTTAGCTAATGCATGTCCTATACCGCGCGCCCGCCTCGGCTACCTGAGAATAACATACTAAAAGTGTCAACACAGGGTTGGTGAGTTCACAAGTTTATATAAATAAAGCGTTTTCGTTTTAGCGTTACCAGATAGTGTTAAGTCAATTATATATCAATAGGTAGCTAACCTATCAAGCATGTATTACTAAGTGTTCGACACCGAAGCTGACTGTTTATCAATTGTCTTGCCACCATGTCAACCACGACCATGGTAATGTGTTAGCCAAGATTACACCCACTCGACCTACAGTCGAGTTTAGAGTTGGGTGGGGTTTGCCAAACCCAGTAGTACTACTCAAAGGTGACTCGCTATTATCCAAATATTTACCGGTTCAATGTTTAGAAGTACTTTAGTTGGTTTGTTTGCCACTTAGCCTTACAAGTGATATATAATAAAGCAAGAAAATCTACATCGTTGGAGTATGTTATCTCCCCCAAATAAAATCGTTAAAAAGAGTAAAAGGGGCCGTGAAACTCACTGTTTGCGAAATAACAAAAAGAGTCCGAGAGAGGTGTGCGTCACAGAAAATCCTCACTAGTGCTCTAAAACAAAAATGAGATTTTCAAAGTATTTATACGACTAGTGAGTCCCTAGACTCAGCACAATAAACTTATGCATGAAATACGTTTCGTGTTTCGTTTGTGAAATAAGTGCGACTCGACAAACACGTTGGTGATAAGCTACATGCGTGAAAAAATATCGTGTCAAGTGTTATTATTGTACATTACTAGTAAACTAACTCCCATAAGGGCAATTAAGTCATACACATAGCAAACATCGATCAACTATGCACTTTTCATGTTAACTTAAGTAATTCAGCAGCTATTTTATCCAGGCAGATTTTCACTGGACAAGATTACTCTATTTCATAAATCAATACACGTCCAATAAATCACCAAAAATCATCACAGAAACACACTTGAGTTAGGTTTCTAAAATATTTTTATCATATATGGTTTTCTCACAATGATCAAAACATCACAGTAAACACACAGCAGTCATTATCATGCGCAATAAAATGTTATTTGTTATTCCCGTTACATGGAAAATCCAATTAATGCAAGACCAATTGGGTTAGATTTCTAACTCAGAATATTAACTTCCAGAAGTGGAATCAACCCCATTGGTCTTGCAGTTTATGAGATATATTAATCTCAAAACAGCCTACCAGCAGGCTTCCCGAATCAGACTTTCACAACAGATTTGTAAAATAATAAAAACAAACTTTTATACGTCCAAAAACTACAAACTCGGACTTTTTAGAAACTAGACTCGTCCTACTACATCATAGAATCAACAATCACGTCCAAATACAATATTAACATCGAGTTACAGCCGTTTAAACACGAATTAAAGAATCTGTCCAGCATCAGTTTTCATCAAAACTCAACATACAATCAACCTATGACTAAAAATCATGCATGTAACCCTAATTCATCAACAAACAACATATTTAGCACTTAGGGTTTATGATTACAGGTTTAATAATGCAATTAATTGATAGAATGGATTATATATGGTGTTTATATTACCTAGTTAGCTTCTTGGATCTTCAAAACAACTTGTAATCACCTTGTATGTATGTGTGTGTGCAAAAATCGGTCAAGGGGAGGGGGAAGAGAGGCTACCGTCGAGTGAGAGGAGGGAGAGAGGGAGTGTTAGGGTTTTATGATAAATAAGTTGTTTAAATATTAGTTAAATATATTATATGTTACAACTTGCATGCTAGAGTTTCATTTAGTTAAATTCTAGCACAATTAGTTTACTTTCTTCATGAATTAATGTTATGTAAGTAAAAACCAAGTGGCACATAAACGTAACACATAATTATCAACTTCTTTATGATACTTATCGTTTTTCACCAACGGTTTGAGTCGACTCGTGTGTGTTTTGGTGAAAGTTCAAAAGACTACTTATATAATAATTGTCATGCGTCATTTAAACCCTAATTTAAATGAAATGGGATATGTGTTACAGTTCGTGTGATCTTAAGTTTGAATTAACGGAGTTCGGATTAACGGAGTTAACCTGAAATTGACGAGTGTCACAAAACTGGCTTCTTAAAATCCAAAATTACATTAAAGAGTATTCTTGCAGCGGAAATTTACAAAACATCAAATTATTATCCTTAAGACCTGAAAATGTAAATTGAATTATTAAAAGATAAATCAGTTTCACATAATTTAAAAATCCAATTCCGAGTACCCTTGCAGCTGAAAAGTCAACTAAACATTCAAACATTATTTCTTTTTAAGACAAGAAAAAGTCATCCATGGTTGTCTTAATTATTAAAAATAGAAATGGGCTTCGACTAGAACTGCCTCGAGATCACTGGTAGTCTTGAGCACCTCCAAGCAGTAATCCCATCCACGTGCAACCTGAAATCATTATAACATACACGCAAAGTCAGCTTGAGCTGAGTGAGTTCATGTTTTAATCATCAAAATATTTTAGAGACCAACAAATGTGTTTAACGTACGACTTCCATAATGATATATAAATAACATCCTAATAATACATAAATAACATCAATGAATAAATAAATAAATTTTCCTCAGTCAAGCACGTAACACGGGTCACATTCCATCAAGTCCAAAACACAAAGTTAAGGACCCGAATAACCTTCACCCCAATGACAGATAAATTGTTAGTGGATTTTACATTCGTTCGCCCCAAGGACAGTACTTCCTGTCCTGGAACACTTCACTTTAACTCCCAACCGGGAACTTAAGGAATTTTATACATCGTTTCAACCCGGTCACGGCTTAAAAAAAACATTCACGTGGTGGCCACACACACACACACATAACATAAACATCAAACATTCAAACTTCCAAGAATAGATAGTAAAAATAACATAAACTATGCAATATCATTAAAATGCTTCAAAGGGTAAAAACGTCATAAAACGTGTATGCTAGCCCAAAACGTAAAACATTTAAAAGGGGCATCATGAAACTCACCTGATGATTGTAACCTCAAATACCATAGCTAGAGAACCTCTAAGCTTAGCCAAGTCAAAAACCTGTCAAGTTATAACACGTGACATCACTAACTAGACCGCTAACAACTAGCTAACTCTACGAGATTTTCCGACTCGATTAAACCGACCCGAAACCCCATACACTTCCAAAACATCCACATCAGCCCCTAAACAATAACTTTCACAATATTATCTTCTCAAAACCGAATGGGGGCAAAGGTTCACCAACTACACCCGATAACCCTTGAAATTGACGAATTCACGCGTTAACGAGCCGCTTAACCAACGACCAACCAAACCAGCCCCATTTTGGTAAAAAAATTGGTATCATCACAGATACCCATCAATATTAAGATGGTGGGATTTTCAATCTCATTATTTTCCACATTATCTAACAATTAACCAATTTTACGCGCCCTTACGAACCGATTAGGGAATGACCTACCAAATCAGCCCCTATAACCAAAAAATTAATTTTCTTACTGCCCTTATACTAAAATAAGACACCACAAACTGATCGGGTTGTCAATTCCTTCAAATAACATCCCAATTGCAAGAATTACGATTCTAAACCCGACAAAACCCTAATTTTTTTGTAAATTGACCTACCAAAACAACTCCAAATTCCATGAAATTTTGGTATGATATACTAGACATACCTGAGGATCCTTTGACACCAAAAACTTCAACTTTTGACCTCGGGAAGCATGCCAATCGAATTTAATCTGAATCTGTCCCTAGTTCAAGAAATGGCTTAATTGACCATCTTAACAACCAAGATAATGGAATTAAAGATCATGAGAGTGTAGTAGACACTTTGAACAAGCTCTACAAGCTTGTAATTGAATTAACTCATTCAAAATCGTAGGATTTGGGGGGTGGGAAAGCTGCGACCAGAAAGAGGGGATATCGGGAAAGGTTTAGGTTAGAATTTCCATAAGTTACATATTTAGCCCTTGCACTTTGTAAATTCCTCCTCTTTGTTCCCAAACTGAATAAAACACCTCTTAGACATGCCATGGGTCCCCGAGCCCTCATGCGAAACCCGAGAAATTAATTTACAAACTATACACTCGGGTCTATCGGTTTACGAGAATTTTCTGGATGTTACACAACCTAAAGTTTCTCATAATTCTATTATTCTATATTTCTTCTCTCTACATGTCACAACTTTATCAGTTCGTCGGATAGAAATCCGTTATAGTATATCTATCTAGATCCGATGGTCAAAGCTGCTGCAACCTTTGTTTCCGACCGTTGGGTTGTGATCTGCAATGAATTATGATTTATTTATTTACGGAACTCGCAACAATTTTATAATGTATTTTTAAGCTTCAAATCCCACTAGGTATGTTTTCGACCTTACGTTTACATTTAAAGTTATGGGATTTTATTTTGTTAAAATATAAATAAGTTTATGGTTAGTTTTTAATGGCAAGTTGATTATATGTATTACATTATAATATTGTAAACAGTGTATCGTAAATAACTTTCGGTAAAGGTTAACCGCTTTATTATCGTCAATAAAAGTTTGGTACACAGGTAAATAACTTTTGATAGTACATATAACCTGTAAATTGAAAAAGCAAACCTAACATTTTGAAAATTGAAATATGAAGACAAAACACTGCAAGAATAGCTGTACGTTTTCACTTTTCAGCATTTTGTCATCGTGAGTTTGACTTTGTTGAATGCATTAATTTTATTCTTCAAGTAAAGCCATTTCATATCTTTATTTAAACATATCTAACCTAAAGTTTCTCATAACTCTATTCTTCTATATTTCTTCTCACTACAAGTCACAACTTTATCAGTTCGTCGGAAATAAATCTGTTATAGTATATATATCTCGATCCGGTGGTCAAAGCTTTTGTTTCCGGTCATTGGGTCGTGATATGCAATGGCTTATGATTTCTTTATTTACACAACTCGCAACAATTGTTATGATGTGTTTCTAAGCTTCAAATCTCACTAGGTATGTTTTCGACCTTACGTTTACATTTAAAGTTCTGGGATTTTATTTTGTTAAAATATAAATAAGTTTAAGGTTAGTTTTTAATGGCAAGTCGATTATCAATATTACATTATTATATTGTAAAAATCGTTTGGTAAATAACTTTTGGTAAAGGTTAACCGCTTTATTATCATCAACAAAAGTTTGGTACACAGGTAAGTAGCTTTTGATAGTACATGTAACCTGTCAATTGAAAAAGCACAAGACACTATTAAAGTGACAATATTTAATCAACTCGTTTATTTCATAAATCAATAAACAAACACATCTTGGTCACACAAACAAATTGAACACAAATAAACAAATATATTGTTCGTTTTACTAATATCATAACAGTGTTGGTAACGTTTTTGTCAAGTCCTTGAGTCAACAAAAGTCAAACCTGTAACATTTCATAAAATAAAGTTTGTCAACACAAAGGTTGGTGAGCAATTCATAAGTTTGAGCATATAGTATATAGTAAGGAAAGCCACAAAACTAGTATACGAAACAATAAATAAAAGCTATAAACTTGGATAAAATAGTTATCGCTAAACAAGTTAGCGACACCTAGCTATAAGGAGATGCCAAATAGTCTAGGATTTTATAGTTATCGTTAATTGCATTACGTTAACGACACCTTGCCATAAGGGGTTGCCAAATGGTCTAGGATTTATAGTTCCACCATCCAAAAGCGATAAACACATAGACATTTAAGCATAGAACACCAAATCGAGAAATTATTCAAGTAAAGTATACAGTAACATTTGTGGTTTAAAACCCAAGTTTAAAACATTTAGTTTATATAAGATGAAATGTCACCTCCAAAATAAAAGATAGAAAACGGGGTATGAAAGTACTCACCTCGATTGGTAAATCGAGAATAATATATATAGATTAAATAATGTACAAGCTAATGGACGAGAAAGAACGGATCTGACTTGAAACGACAAACATGTTAAATAGAACAAATAATATAATATCAACATTGATATTTCGTGAAAGTAGAACCAAACTTGATATCATATATTGAAACTTATAACGAGGGGTTCGGTTGTTAATCGAATATCGGTTATCTTGTTAACATTTGGAAATTACCCTTTATCGCTGATGGAAATAAAATTATATTATATTAATGCTTTAAATGATTAAAATAATATATAATAGAAATTTAACGGAGTTTAAATCAAAAGATTGGTTTTATAAAATAATTTGATAATAAAATTTATAATAATATTATTAATTAATATTATTGATTAATATAGTGATAATATTTTTGTCAAGAGAATAATAACCATGAAACCTGTAAAACGAGTACGGTAACATTAATGATAACCATGTCTGACGTTGGTTCGGTTTTTAAACGGGTTGAAGCATAATATAATATTAAACTTTAACAATACCGATATTAATAATGATAATAATAATAACAATAATTATTATTGAAAATACTAATATAGTATAATAATAATTATTATTATTATTATTATTATTATTATTATTAATACTAATATAGTATAATAATAATATTAATAGTTAAAGAATAAAAATATTGTTACTAATTAAAGTGTGTTGATAATAATAATAATAATAATAATAATAATAATAATAATAAATAATATTGATTGTAATAATGATACCATACTCGATGTTGGTTCGATTTCTAAACGAGTTCACAAAATGAATATAATAATATTATTGCTAATAATTAATGATAAAAAAATATGATTTTGATGAGTAATAATAATATGATCTTTAATAATAATAATAACCACTTTAATATTTATAATAATAATTATAATAATAATATTAATAATGAATACATATATTAGTAAGTTTAACATAATAATACTAATAATAATTTTTATGTGGTGATATTATTACTAATAGTAACCAGAATTTGTTAAATATAAAAATAATACCAAAACCGGTCTAGGATGAGACTCGAACCCGGCTGTTCATCTTTTCCCCAATACAAACCAAATCTATACCCTTCCAATCCGTTTCAAAGAAGATAACCGATAAATAAACCGATTATTAACAATTTAGATCCGATAATTTGTTGGTGCATAAATGTCAGTAGTTCATATGTCTAATGTCTGTAATCGAGTCTGTAATATTGTTTATGTATTTGTTTGTTTAAAGCGAAGTTGTTGACAAGTTCGCCTAGGCGAACTTGTTAACCAAGCGAAGTTGTTGACAAGTTCGTCTAGGCAAACTTGTTGAACAAGCGAAGTTATGGACAACTTCGCCTGAGGCGAAGTTGTCGTGTATTTATATAGGTTACGGATTATTGTTTTTTTGGTTCAAGTACGTGTAAATCAGTGACTCAAGTGACGTGAGGTCAAGAGTCTGTAACTGTGATTATATCACGTGTTGAGTTATTAATATAAACGTGAGTTTGTTCGTATCGTATTCGTGTGTTCGTGTGTTTGTGTTCTACGTCCGTAACGATCTACATAGGGATTCCGCACCTGTGTATATCGGGATATCTCGTGTGATCCGTCCAGGGAACCTACAATTGGTATCAGAGCTTTTGCTCGATTGTGTGGTTCGGGATATTCACGCGGGTGTAGAATTCGTCCCGTTTCGACTATTCACGAGACGAGTTTTTGGTGTTTTTGCTCATTCTAGCCTCCTACCAGTGTATTCAAGCCTTTAAACCGTCAAAAACCTCGTTAAAATCCGATTTTCAGATCTGCAGAAAGTTTGAGTTCGTCAGGCGAAGTTGCTGTTCATCAGGCGAAGTTGCCGTCAGGATACGTAGGGTTTCGGTGAAGATATAAGGAGAAGCGAAGTTATTTACAACTTCGCCTACCTCCTCAACTTCGCCTAACTCAGCGAAGTTCTCATCAAGCTCACCTAGCTCAGCGAATTTTTCGTCAAGTTCGCCTACTTTCTAAGTTCGCTTACCCTAAGCGAAGTTATTCTCAACTTCGCCCAGTCACGCGAATTTAAGAAAGATCCAGCGAAGTTATTACTGAAGCGAAGTTATCCTTAACTTCGCCTACAGTACTGTTCAGAGGAAATTTTTCGGGTTTCTTAGTCTTCAAGAAGGATGTCATCGATCAACATTTCGGAGCTTGTAAAGATGGAAGTTGAAGCGGGGTCAGCTACAAAGGCCCCAAGGTTGCTGAAGTGAACCGATTTTGTCGCGTGGAAGGATCGGTTCATACAATACGTTAAGTACCAGGATGCGAAAATGTGGGTATGCATCCAAGATGGATATATTCCACCAGTCATGGAGTATGAGGGTCGAGACCAAATCAAGAAATACAGTAAAATGGAAGAGGAGGAGAAAAAGATGTATGAAGCCGAAAGCAAGGCTCATGCTGCAATCACAATGGCTCTTCCACAGGAGATCCTCCATACGTTCAGAAAGTATACATCAGCTAGAGAGCTTTGGGAAGCTCTTGAGAACAGATTTGAGGGGAATGAAGGTATTCGGGCTTCAAAGATAAAGTTGCTCAAAACTCAATTTTCAGTCTTTAAGTACTTGAAGAACGAATCTCTTGATGATATTATCACTCGATATTATCATCTAATGACTGAATTGAGTAACTACTCCATTTCTTACCGAGAAGAAGAGATTGTGGAAAAGCTTCTCGATGCCCTCCCACCAAAATGGGAGATGTATACTGTATTGATGAGGGAAGACAAGGACTTCCCTACTTATGATCTTGAAACCACTGTCAATAAGCTCAGAACTTTTGAGCTTAATATGGTAAGAAAAGAAACATCTATGGATCAGGTTCAAGATCCAGGCATGTACGGTGCTAAAGTAAACTCCAATTCAAGTTCAAAGACTGATTCTGCCGCCTACTACTCGAAGGGCGAGTCGGGTGCCAATTCTTCACAGGAGGGGCATGTGTCAGTAAACTCAAATGGGGATGTTTGCTTTGTTGCGGGTGGAACAAGTGGTATTCAACAGACAGCAAGCAAGAGTAGTGGATCTTCAAGTTCCTCAAGCAATAATTACTCTAAGATGCCAATGAGTGTCAAATCTGCTGAAGAGCAGTTTGGCCTCTATGCTTCGTTTATTGCTTCATATGAAAACTATATTCAAGGAAAGGTTGTTGATCCAGCGATGCTGGATGAAGACTATGACCAGATCGATGCTGATGATCTGGAGGAAATGGATTTACAATGGCAGATGGCCATGATAGTGAGGAGAGTGAAGAAGTTTATGAGAAAGACGGGGAGAAAGTTTGTTGGTGGCAGGCCAGGGTTCGACAAGTCTAAGGTGAGGTGCTATAACTGTCAACAAAACGGGCACTTTGCCAAAGAGTGCAGAAACGAGCGAGTTGAACGTGGTCATGGCCGGTCTGCACAGAACACTGGGAGTAGTAAAGAAGTCAATGCCATGATGTCCAGAGAAGCAGGTGAATACAACTGGAACCTGCATTCGAATGAAACTAGTGAACAGGCAAATATGGCTAAGGTTGAGAATGAAGAATGTGAGAAGATTACCGGAGAAGAGAAAGCTACTGGTAAGGAAAAAGCTTTCATGGCAGATAACAAGGATCAACTCTCCGAGGTAAGTCCTAAACCTATTTGTACTAAATGTGAGAATTTGTCTGAGCAACTTGCTACCATAACTGATCAGTATGTTCGTTTAGATGCTGAATTTAAAACTCTTAAAGAAGATTATCACTTTATGAAAGCAAGAGAAAACAGTTACAAAGTTAAAATAAAAGCGTGTGAAAAAGATGTTAAAAGCTTAAAAACAAAACTTGCTGAAAAAATTGAAGTAATTGATCTAAGTTATGAGGTTTTAGAAGAAAAGACTAAACTGATTGCTGAACGAGAAAAGCAGATTGCTGACCACCAGGTGAAAGTGGTGGAACTGAACCGAAAACTTGAGCAGTTCAGAAATTCCTCAGCTATTCTTGATCACCTTGTTAGTGGTCAAGATTCCTCTGCGAAGAGGGGAGGAATTGGTTATCACGAGGTTCCACCACCTTATAACCACAATTACACTTTTAACCCTAGTGTTCAGAAATTTGTTGATTTTGAAGTTCCTCAGACAGTTCCAATCAAGCTTACGAGTAAAGAACCAAGTGTTAGTAGTTGCGAAACGAGTTCGCCTGTTTCAAATGTGAAAATTTCTGTTACGAGTCCAAACTCATCAGATTCGGATAAGATGTCCGAATCGGGTAAGACAAAAGAGAAGGTAGTGTTACCCACTGGTGGAGAAAAAGATAAAACTTATAAAAAGAGTACTCCACTCAACCCGTACGTCCCACCTTATGTGAGACGAATGGCCGGTAACACAGCCTCGACATCCAAAACAACCTTTGAAAAGAAAAAGGAGCATAGGTGTTGTTTTAGGTGTAATAAGTTAGGACATCTTGTTGCAGATTGCCCTCTGACGCCGAAATTCAGAGGTGTGAGGCCTATTAAAACTGAGAATAAGCCTAATGGTAATTTTAATACTGCTAAAAATGAAAACCCTTCAAAGTTCCGAAATGTAACTAATTCAGGTTTTCACAGAAACAAACCTCAGTTTAACAATGCTAATAACCAAACCACAAGATATAATACTTTCAATATACATAGGTTTGGAAGGCCTCACACTCAATTTCCAAGGAGATTTCCTAATAGGACTGACAGGAATTATCCAGATGCTAACTTTGGAAAGCCGAAGTACGGAATGTATAGATCCAAGACCAATTGGTCTTGGGTCCCTAGATTCTAATCCTTTGCTTTATTGTGTAGGAACAGTTGAACAGGGCTGCCCACAGTCTTTGGATTGTAGATAGCGGCTGTTCCCGGCACATGACGGGTAACAAATACTTGTTCCATGACTTAAAACCTGTTCAAGGAGCGAGAGTTAGCTTTGCCGGTGAAAGTGGAGGCAGAATTACTGGAAGAGGAACGGTGTCCAATGGAAAAATGACTCTTGAGAATGTAAACTTTGTAGAAGAGTTGAAGCACAATCTGCTGAGTGTGTCGCAGATTTGTGATAAGGAGTACACTGTTCATTTCACGAAGAATGAGGCGATCGTGTTGAAGCCTGGTTTTCAGATACCAGACGAGTGGATAGTGATGAAAGCTCCACGTGATACAAATACTTATGTAATGGATATGAGGTCTACTGAAATGGCCACGGAAGAATCATGTTTAATGACGAAAGCAACCGAATCGGAATCTGAACTGTGGCACAGGAGGATGGGGCACATTCATCTTCGGAAGATGAACCACATTGTCAGGAATGGACTTGTGATGGGCGTTCCCTTGAAAAGTTTTAACTTTGAAGACTAATGTATAGCATGCAAGAAGGGAAAGCAACACAAGAAATCCCATCTCACCAAGAAGGTCAACTCTATTGCCAGTACTCTAGAACTGCTTCACATGGATCTCTTCGGTCCCGTGAATGCAAAAAGTCTAGGAGGTACTTCTTACTGCTTGGTGATCACTGATGACTACTCGCGATATTCGTGGGTATGTTTTCTAAAATCGAAAGATGAGACGGCTCAAATGGTGAAGAATTTGATTACCAAAGTTGAGAACGTCATGGGTAAAACAGTTAAATTCATCAGGAGTGACAATGGAACGGAGTTCAAGAATTTTGAGATGGAGATCTTCTGTCTTCAGAAAGGAATTGAACACCAATACAGCGCTCCGTATACTTCGAACAAAATGGAGTGGCTGAAAGGAAGAACCGAACTTTAATTGAAGGAGCCAGAACTATGCTGGCAGATTCGAAGCTTCCTGTGATGTTCTGGGCTGAAGCAGTTGCTACAGCCTGCTATGTTCTGAATAGAGTGTTAACAGTTAAGAGACTTGGTAAAACGTGTTACGAGCTTATGCATGGAAGGAAGCCCAACTTGAGTGGTCTTGAACCATTTGGGTCCCCTTGTTCGATCTTGAAGACAAATTCTAAATTTGGCGAAGTAGCCGATGAAGGAATCTTAGTCGGTTATGTTGTTGGTACTCCCAACAGACGTGTCTTTAATACTTCGACCTGCAAGGTGGAGGTGGTGTGTAACACCGACATCACAAGTTACCAACCGCCAAAACCAAGCAATGGACCTGCTGAGCTTTTCGACTATGTTAAGCTTTTTAAGTCTTTTAACATACCGGATTTGGAAATTTCTTAAGAAGAAGACAGAGTTGCGACGAAGATGATACTTGATGAGGAAGAAAATCTATTGCAAAGACAGCTGATTGATAAATGTCAACCTTCCTCATCAAACTCTACTGGTACCCCTGCTGCCTCGACCGAAGAAGAATTTTTCAATCCATTTCACTCTCAGCCAGAAACAACCATTGACGAGATCTCTTCTAATTTGGAAGATAATTTGCATGTCGGTTCTGTTCCGACCACGAGAATTCATAAAGATCACACTTTGGATAATGTGATTGGTGATGTGTCCTCAGGTGTACAAACGAGAAGTAGCTTGAATGAACACACCTGTGTTTATACAAGCATTAAGGAGACAGGAATAATCAATGAATGCCTGTACACCTGCTTTATAAGTCAGATTGAACCAAAGAATTATCAAATGGCTTTAAAGGACAGCTCGTGGGTCGAAGCCATGCAAGAAGAGTTGGCTCAATTCGAGAAGATGGAAGTTTGGACTTTGGTTGAAAAACCAAAGAATGTGCATGCGATAGGCACAAAATGGGTGTTTAAGTGCAAGAGAGATGATAAGGGGATTATTATAAGAAACAAGGCGAGGCTAGTCGTTAAAGGTTTTAATCAACAAGAGGGGATTGATTATAACGAAGTGTTCGCTCCTGTCGCCAGGTTGGAAGCCATAAGATTGTTTTTAGCGTTTGATGCTTATGAAAAGATGAAGGTGTTTCAGCTAGATGTGAAGAGTGCGTTTTTGAATGGGAAAGTTGATGAGGTTGTGTATGTTGAGCAACCTCCGGGTTTTCCTGACCCAGACTTTCCAGATCGCGTGTACAGGTTGAGCAAGGCGTTGTATGGATTACATCAGGCACCTCGTGCCTGGTATTCAACTTTATCGGATTACTTGCTCGAGAATGGTTTTGAAAGAAGGAAAATTGATAGCACGTTGTTTTTCAAAAGAGATGGAAGCGACTTCCTGCCGGTACAAGTCTACGTGGATAACATTATATTTGCTGCGTCAAAAGTCTCCATGTGTCAGGAGTTTGAAGCCGTCATGAAGAAAAGGTTTGAAATGAGTGCTATGGGTGAACTAACTTTCTTTCTAGGATTGCAGGTTGATCAGAAGAAGGACGGGATGTTCATTCATCAGACAAAGTATGTTCATGATGTGCTCAAGCGCTTCAAGATGGAGGACAGTTCTCCATATGATACTCCAATCTGCGTCAATCACAAATTGGGTGCTGAAGTAGACGGTGATGCAGATGTGGACCCAACTCAATATCGGGCAATAATAGGTTCTTTAATGTACTTAACTGCATCTAGGCCTGATATAATGTTTGCTGTTTGTCTTTGTGCACGTTTTCAGGCAAATCCAAAAGAATCTCATTTGAAAGGTGCAAAGAGGATACTGCGGTATCTCAAGGGCAAGCCGAAGCTGGGGTTGTGGTACCCGAGAGGAGGAGACTTGGAGCTGGTCGCTTACACAGATTCTGATTATGGTGGGTGCAATCAGAGTCGGAAGTCAACAACAGGAGGATGTCAGTTTCTTGGTGGCAGATTGGTGTCGTGGCAATGCAAGAAGCAGACTTCAGTCGCAATTTCAACCTGTGAGGCAGAATACATGGCAGCATCCAACTGCTGCTCTCAGGTTCTTTGGATTCAACAACAGTTGCGCTACTATGGTCTGAATTTCTTACTTACTCCTATTTGCATTGATAACACAGCTGCTATCTCAGTAACTAACAATCCCGTGAAACATAGTAAAACTAAACATATTGACATACGTCATCATTTTATACGGGATTGTGCTGAGAAGAAATTGATTGTGCTTGAAAAGGTGGATACGCTTGATAATTTCGCTGGTTTATATACTAAAGCGTTTGACAAATCCAGATTTCAAAACCTTATTGAACTGAATGGGATGATCAATCCCGAGTAATCATGTTTTTAATGTTTGATTAAAAAAAAACGTCACTAATCACTTAAAAATATGTCGGTTACATCAGTTTGAAGGACTTGTCTTCGGATATGTTTTGGTCCTCTTTTTCTACTTGTAGATTTTGAGGATAGCCATTAACCAGATTACTGATAGTGACCGTGGCGGTTTATGATGAGTTTTTCATTCTTTCGCTTAAAATTAGTCGATCATACTTAGTTAGAAGGACACATACTAGTATGTGGTCGGTCCAGCTGATCCATTGGATCTTCGGGATAGCCGTTTACCTGAAGACTTTGTTTTGGTCGGGGCGATTAATGTTAAAATTTTGAAAGAAATGGGAAATGAAATTACTTTTCAAGTCTACTACTTCGTAAGAAGTTCATTTGCTATGTTTAACAGAAAATTGATCCAACTTTGGAAAATGATAGTTATACTGATTCTGTGTGCTTAACTAGTGAAGTTATTAGGCTTAAAAGGCTTTAGAACAGTCATTGTATGTCATGGTAACTTTTTAATGGTGCGTAAAAGTAGATGTGATACAAACTAAATTTACTTGATTTTACATGGAAACTCCTTAAGAGTTTTGCATGTCTTCATATATATCTTTCCGAATGATAGGCAGAAAAGCGATTACCCAGTCATACACGAGCCCATGTGTGTTCTGATTCCCGTGAAGATAGCGTCTCAAGATACTGCAGTGATCCAGATTCGGGACTTGCAGTTAATTTCTACTTTGAAGTCTATGTTTATTCAATAAAAAAAAAGGTATTTGGAGTTAATTGAAACATATTAGAGATGACAAAATCAAGACTTCACAATCATTGAGTAAGAGAGAAGAACGGGAAGTAGATCAAGAATACTTACAAGTTTAATCAGACACTATGGGTCAAAGTCAATTCGGGGTGACTTGGGGAAAGCCAAATACGCTTTGAGAATAGATAGGAGGCATCAAAATCTCTGAGTTGTTGCCCACTTAAATTTTGAGGCTTAATCGAACCTAACTCGTATCACAGAAACGATGAAAACCACTTTAAGTTATACCTGCTTACAACCTGTCTCTATATGTCATAATACAGCTAAACACGGATCTATGTGACAGTCACGTAATTAGTATGATTCCTGTACGGATCTTTTCTAAAAACGTGGTAGTCCCTAACTAGACTGAAATTTGATCCCTTATACTTTAAATTTTTTTAAGTTTTTGTACTTAGATAGTTTTATGATTTTTTAACTGGTTACTTAGAATTGATCATGTCATTTATTTCTTAAAGGGAAGTTTTAAAGAGTTAATTGAAAAATGTTAAACTTATAAGGTTAAATTTTGTAAATATATAGGCGATGTTGTTGAACAGGCGAAGTTCTGGATAACTTCGCCTAGGCGAAGTTATCCGTAACTTTGCCTGTATAACAGATCCCCTATATAAAGAATACATAGAGTCAATTTGTTCATTATTCAGCGAACTTATAACCACCGTTTTTCACAGCGAACTTACTGATTTTCGGCGAACTTGTTGTTTATTTCGATTCCGAGTTATTTTTCCCAGATTTCATTAAGTTCAAGGTTCGAGATGTCGATTTATCATATATTCCATGTTCATTCATGCTAATCAGGGGTCGTTTGGACCGATTTCGAAACCTCGGACCATCGGAATTTAAAAACCGTTTTTCAAATCTTGTTTTTACGTGTTAAGAACCACTTTGATCGTCTAGATAACCTTAACATCATGTTTTCCGGATTCCTTAATCACGAAAACATCAACTGCACGTTGTTCCATAATCCTTACTGTCGCCGTTTCAGATTCAGGCGAAGTTAGGGTATAGGCGAAGTTATCCGTAGCTTCAGTGCAGTTCCATAATCCTTACTGTCGCCGTTTCAGATTCAGGCGAAGTTAGGGTATAGGCGAAGTTATCCGTAACTTCGCCTGAAGCTTAAGTTCGCCTGAGGCGAAGTTATCCGTAACTTCGCCTGAAGCTTAAGTTCGCCTGAGGCGAAGTTATCCGTAACTTCGCCTGAAACTTAAATTCGCCTGAGGCGATGTTGTGATGAGGCGAAGTTAACATTAACTTCGCCTAGATCATTTTTACTTAATATTAATTAGACGAACTTAAAGCTGAAGCGAAGTTGTTCCCAACTTCGCCTCATCTTTAACTTCGCCTATACAGAGTTTATCACAACTTCGCTCATGGTAACTAGCGAACTTGGGTTATTCATTAACGTTTATCTAACTTGGTTCGTTTGTTGCAGATATGGCTGCAGTAGCTGGTGCTGGAGGTGCAGGAGGAGACGACGGTGATAACCAACGGAAATTTTTCCCAGGTCACAATATGTACATCACCCTTGACCCGGAAGCGAGCGGCGTTGAGGATTACCGCGAGATTATTACTTTCCTCATACGCTCGAGGATTTTTCATGCTATCACGAACACTCTGCCGATATCCTTACCAAATATCGAAGACTTTTGGCAGACGGTAGAATACGATTGTCGTGTTGAGCCCCCGGTCATGCGAGCGACTGTGAACAATCAACAGGTTCAGTTCAATTCTGAACAGATTCGGGTGGCGTTACGGTTTGGAGAAGAGACGAGGGACGACCCAACTGAGTTTGTGGCTCCGTTTCGTGATGGAGCGTTTCTCCGAATGGGCTATTCCATTAGGCGATTCACAGAGACGGAAGGGTTTTCTGCTTGGTCAGTGGCGCTTCCTTATGCACGTCATGATAGTTTGCATGTCAGGAAGGAAGGCGGGCACTGACGGTATAGGTGCGACCATGCAGTCCGCAATGACTGCACTGACTTACAATAAACGCTATAGTTTTAGTCAGATGGTCTTTTACGAGATTGACAGACAGAGAAGGGCGATGGCTCGGGAGCGGTTGATTATGTATCCACGTTTCATCCAGATGATATTGAACCATGTGGCTCCGAATCTACCTCAGAGACGACCGATCAGATACGTGGAATCTGTGAGCAAACGTATCTTTGCTCAATGCCGCACTTCGAGTGCGAGGAGCAACCCTGAACGTCGTCCAAGGCATACTCCACTGTTTGGGGTTTTAATCAACCCAGAGTATGTTCCTGCTGGTGGGGACGAGTTCAGAGATCCTCAACCGCGACAGGCAAGAGCAACTCAAGCTGCATCTGCTGTGCCTGTTGTGTCGGCTGCAGAGGATATAGATCTTGATGCTGTCTTTGGAGGTCAAGGTTATTTCGATATGGATCAAGTTGTTACACATGAAGAGGTGCAGGCCTCTGCTGCACAGGGTTCGGGTGTGAGTGTTACTAGAGCAGCTACGTCGATGGCTGACTCAGATTTGGATGAGATCATGGATGAGGGGAGACGGTTGATGGTGTCTCAAGAGAGAACATTTGGGAAGAGAAAGAGAACGGAGGATGATGATGAGTCAGAAGAGGAAGAAGATATACATAAGCTGATAAGACGATCAAGACGGGAAAGGACAGGTGCTGGTATGGGAGCTGGAGAGACTTCAAGGATGGTACGTTTCGCTCCGGCTGCACTGTCTGGTATGTCTATCGTTCCTACTTCTGTACAGGTTACAAATACAAGCGCTGCGGATGTTCCCGTGGTGGCTACATCATCTGCTGGCATTCCATCTACCACTACTATCCAGATGTTGACTCCGGAGATTGTGTCTCTACCACCTCAAACGCTTACTCAGTCGGTGGTTGCTGCACGATTTGTAGAGTCAACGGTCGTCACTACTGCGGTTACGCCTGCTTCTGATGTCTCGCCTACGCCTATGTCAGACTCAGAGAGAATAGCTTCACTAGAGCGGATCGTGGCAGAGCAATCGAAGACTATTCAACGCCTAGTAGAAGCAAATCAACTACAGTCATCCCTCCTGGTTGAGCATGGGAAAATTATCGATGCCTTGAAGGAGTTCTTGGCATCTCAGGGGGAGATGAGCTGTAAGGGCGACGAGCTAAGGACGAAAAGAAGAAATGACCGAGACGATGATCCCAATGCATCGAAAGATGCAGGTGGTGAGCTGCCAAGAACTTCTCAAGCTCTTGGTACTTCCACAGCTGAGGGGGAGTCTGCCGACGCGGCTGGTGGTTCTGGTGGTGATGATGTGGTGTTGGTTGATGATGACGTGATTGATGCGTTGAAGGAACTTGACGATGATATGTTCAGCGATGATGTGTTGTTTGATGAAGATGTGCTGCCGAGTGATGTGATTGAGAAGATCGGTAAGCAGATTGAGATTGAGAATGAGATTGAGGAAGGAGAGATAGTAGAGGAAAATGTCGAACATGACATTCCAGAGGTTGAGATGGCCGATATGGGTGATCAGACGGCAGTTGAAGATACTGAATGGGAAGAGCAGCCGAGGTGGAAGGAAGGATACGCTCAATGGTTTGTCAAAACGAAGAAACCGGCAGTCCCTACCATGTTCAAAAAGAGTTACAATATTAAGGGCTATGCTGAAGCAAAGAAAGGGATTATATGCTGGATTTATGATGAGCAGTTGCGGCTCTTCGTGATTAAACGATATGATGGAGTTCAGTACCTTAGAAGAATGTTGAGATCGTTAAACACACTGCCTGAATATGAGGTTAAAGACTTAGCCAGATTGGGGTTGATCAATCGAAGTGATGATAATATGGCTAGAGTCATAGGGAAAATCGTATGGAAAGAGAGCATAAAGGAAAAGAAGTTTGAGCTGTTGAAACCACAGAAAGGGAAACTTGTTGAAGACAAGGATAGAGGTTTGAGAGCTGATGGAAAGCCTTAGATGGTTATGAAGTATAAACCAATCCGGTGCCTTAAAGAGGTACCGATGAAGCTTATGCCCAAGGATGTGCTCAAAGACCTAAAGTGGTGGTTCGTTGATTGTGAGACAGCGGAGGCAGTGATGGAAGATGAGGATGAACAAGAGATTCTTAGAGTTTACGATCCGATGCATCTTGTTAACTTATCGCAAGCTGATCTGAAGGTGCTTAACGAGAAGGAAATCTTTTATATTCCAGCTTGGAAGGACGAAGCAAGAAAGTATCAACGAGTTGTGTCGGTGTGTGTTAGAGAAGGAGTGCACGCGTGAAGATACAGGATTACGAGACAAGAGCTGAAAGATCAAGATATGAAGCTACTGCCAAGGGGGAGTCTGTTGGTGCATAAATGTCAGTAGTTCATATGTCTAATGTCTGTAATCGAGTCTGTAATATTGTTTATGTATTTGTTTGTTTAAAGCGAAGTTGTTGACAAGTTCGCTTAGGCGAACTTGTTAACCAAGCGAAGTTGTTGACAAGTTCGTCTAGGTGAACTTGTTGAACAAGCGAAGTTATGGACAACTTTGCCTGAGGCGAAGTTGTCGTGTATTTATATAGGTTACGGATTATTGTTTTTTTGGTTCAAGTACGTGTAAATCAGTGAGTCAAGTGACGTGAGGTCGAGAGTCTGTAACTGTGATTATATCACGTGTTGAGTTATTAATATAAACGTGAGTTTGTTCGTATCGTATTCGTGTGTTCGTGTGTTTGTGTTCTACGTCCGTAACGATCTACACAGGGATTCCGCACCTGTGTATATCGGGATATCTCGTGTGATCCGTCCAGGGAACCTACATAATTGATATGTGAAAACTGATAGCCACAAAGCCTAAGTTAATTTACCTATTAGCTATTCATATGGTCGTCAGAGATGAAGGCTGCCGGAGACGTAGTGGATCACCACCACCGTGCTTCATACCCTGTCGCCGGAGCCGATTCTGGTCGCCGGAGGCGCACCGGGAAAACGAATCAGAGAGAGAGAGAGAGAGAGATGAAGAGAGAAAGAGAGAGAGAGAGACGGAGAGAGAGACGGAGAGAGAGACGGAGAGAGAGAGACAGAGGGAGAGAGAGAGCGACGGAGAGAGCGAGAGAGAGGGAGTGACGGAGCACTGAGGGCCGGTTTTCCGGTCGCCGGAGAAGCTGAGGGAGGGAAAAGGGAGAGTAGTGGCCGGCGTTGGTATTACGGACTTGGGGGAAGAGGGAGACGGCTGGAGACGAAAATGGGGAGGAGGGTGGCCGGAGATCGCCGTCGACGGAAAACGGCGTCGGAAATCGGAACCAAAGAAATTGGGGGCGGCTGGGTGTGTATAGGGGTTAGGGTTAGGGTTAGGGTTAGGGTTGAGTTGTATTTATATGTAACACATATTTTCAAAACAACCCCTTAAGTTTCAATCATGGTTTAATACGAGTTAAAGGTTTCCAAAGCTTATAACGACTTTACGAATTTCAGTTTGAACCCTTATGTTTTTCATAACAATACTATAATATGACAAACATCGATTTATTTAAGATCGAGGTCTATAATAATATTGTATAATAATTAAATAAGGTTCTAAAAATGTTGAGTCGGTTTTACAAAATAAAAGTTTACAAAACGAATACAACTCGAGACCCTAATTCGACAAATGTCACACCATACACAACCCAAAACACACGCTTAGGCTCTCTCTCATCTTTCTCTCTTCTCTAGCCGAACCCAAGGAGGAAACCAAGCATCGATCCGAGGTAATGATGTTACGACCATATATGGATCCAAACCCGATAGATCTAGTTGCGAAACGATGAGTCGACACCCCCAACCGTTAAAGTCATGAGATTCGGATGGAATCGGGTATAAGCCGATCAAATGACGAGCTTAGGGGTCACCCTATCTCGGATCCAGAACGATCAGGACTAAAAATGGTGTAGAAACACGTTTTTTCGGCATGGCGGCGCCGGAAAGGCAGCGTACGAGGAAGGGAATGCCAGAGAATGTTTATGACATTCTCTGACCTAACCCTAGACGCGTGTAACGAATTTGTTAAGCAATTCGGTACGGAGAGTTAATGAATGAGCCCTCATTCGTTATGATCATTCATTAAGGCCGTTCGTTAAGTAAGAGATAAATGAACCTCATTCGTTTTAGAGTTTATTTGTTAGCTAGACCAAACGAATGAGTCCGTTCGTTATAAAGGTCAATTCGTTATGAAGGTCCATAAATGGCCATTCGTTATGAAGTAACAAATGAGTCCATTCGTTATGAAGAAACGCACTCATTATGAAGTAACGAATGAGCCCCCATTCGTTAAAGAATTGGATAACGAATTAGACTTTGAAAGAATGACAGAAAGGTTCCTGGATTTAGAAAAGAATGATTTAATTACATAAGAGGCCCTTGGATTTTAATAATTAATGAAAAATACTTTAAAGGTTAATTTATAACGATTGACTAACCGGTTAACAATCAATGAAGTAAAAACGGTTTCGACGCTTAAGATTAAGCAAAGAATGTGTAGAATGGTATTTAATATTGTGTTTATTAAACAGTCAGTCGTGCACATCTAAAGAAAGGAATAACCATTAACGGAGAAAGTAACAAGACTCAGGTGAGTTTCTAGCCTCACTTCCTCTTTATGTTTTCGGGGTTGTGTGCATACTCAAATGTTAATTCACTTACCTTAAGTGGTAAGTGTATGCTATAATGATTGATGTGATAATATGTATGAATATTATGAATGAATGTTTGTCGGTGCGTGAACGATCTTCAGATATTGCACGTATCGACAGGGAAAGTAATGTGTAGTATGTCTAGTATGAAATATGTATGTATGAAAGTACGTAATGAAATGAGTATATACGAAAGTATGATTATGTAACAAAAGTATGTATGGTTATAGCACAGATGGAGGGTATGGTTTAAGCAGGGAACATACCCTAGTAATATCTGTGAATGTAGGGAACATACCCTAATAATATCTGTGAATGTATGGAACCGACCCTATTAATATATGCGAATGTAGGGAACATACCCTAATAATATACGCGAATGTAGGGAACAGACCTAAGAATATCTGCGAAGGTTATAGGGCGGAATGCTCTTTAAAACGTATATGTATGAATGAAAGTATGTATGTATGTAAGTATGAAAGAAAGAATGAATGTATGTATGTATGTAAGTATGAAAGAAAGAATGAATGTACGTATGTATGCAAGTATGTGAGGAAAGATGAAGGTATGTATCTTCGGATACATAATTACGTAAGTATATGAATGTAATATATGTTTCCTGATTAACTAGAACTCACTCAGCGTAGCTGGCTTTTAGTATGCACGCAGGTTAATTGACTGAGATAGCTGGATTGAGAGGGACACATGGCAGGATTGAAGATGCTGGCATCTGAATATTTGTCATGATGTTTTAAATGCTATAAATTATGTTATGTTTTAAAAAGACAAGTTATGGATGTTTGTAATGAATGGTTGACCTTTTTATTAATATTCCGCGAAAGTTTTAATTAACTCTAATATTTAGAACTGTGTCTATGAGTAATTCCAACGCTAAAGTAGGGCACCGGGACCGGGCCTTACAAGTTGGTATCAGAGCATAAGTTCGAGAGAATTAAGCATCCTACATGCTTAGACTCGAACAGAGGTTGGGACTTAAGTAAGAAAAGAAAGAAGATGTCAGTTCAAGAAAGTCACGTGTCACTCAAGCAAGCCAAGTAAAGGTAAAGCACGAGATTAATTTCATGTGTAATGTAAAAATGTGTGAGGAAGTTAGCTTAAATTCTAGGGATAGGAGTGTATGATTATATGAACTGTTTGATTGTCTAACTGTTAGAAGTAGAACTAACACAAATGGACTCACAAAGGGAAGTGTATAGGTGATGGAGAGTAACGTGATCAGCTAATCACAGCTGGCCATTGTTATTACCTGTTAGCCTTAATATCCTTGTACTAAATAGTTCCTTAAGTGATGACGTTTGTGTTTCCTTATAGAATACGAATAGCTGGAGCGAGGAAAGTTGCTGGACGAGGAGGTCGTACTGGACGTCGTGGTAGGCCACGTATTGTCCGACAACCTTCTGAGCTAGTTGCTGACGCGAGAGAGGAAAAGAGTGAAACTCCGCGAGGGCCAAGCAACAATGAAGGGTATCAACTCGGCCATGCTGTTCAAGCCGCCATTGCTCAAGCTGTAGCTGTTGCAGTGAAGAACCTGCAACCTAAAAAGTCTACTGGAAGCCATGTGAGAACGGTTGAGAGGGCAGTGGATGACGGTAAGAAAGCTGATAATGGGGAAGGTGATTCGAGTGAATTTCGATATGTGAATGTTGATGAGAGGAAGAGACGCCGGGGTGGGTGTAACTATAAGTCATTTAAAGGTTTCGACCCGCCGAAGTTGACTGGTTTGGGGGATCCAATCGCTACCCTCCAATGGATAACTACCATGGACAAGGTTATCCGAATTAGCGAGTGCCGTCCTGACAAAGCAGTGGGTTATGCCACCCAATCATTCGGAGATGAAGCTATGTACTGGTGGGATTCGGTGGAGAAGAAAAAGACTCGAGAAGAAATTAAGACCATGAGGTGGAATGATCTGAAGGAGATGGTCATGAAACGTTTTTGTGATGATGCCGAGGTCGAGAGGGCTGAGATGAAGTTTCTAAACTTGAGGGCGGGTAAGATGACACACTGTGAGTACACTACTGAATTCAATCGCATGTCCAGGTTGGTGCCTGACATGGTGAATACCGAAGCCAAAAGGATCAAGTGTTATATAAGAGGATTGCCACAGAATTTCCGCACTTTGGTCAAGACAAGCAAACCTGCTACTTTCGACTCTGCTATAGAACTCGCAGAGATGGTTTATTATGATCTGGCTGTGGATGAGGTGGTGGTGGAAGAGAAGAAATAGAAGAAATGGGTTTTTCCTGCTAAGCGGCCCGTTACCCAATCATGGAACCCTAGGGATAAGAGACAGAAACTGTGGGAGAATAGGTCATGCAAGACTTATGGTAAGATGCACGCTGGTGAGTGCAAATGGGGAACTGGTTCGGATGTTACCACAAGTGTGGAAAGTCCCATGGCGGGGAATGCAAGTTAGGGTGAAATGCCTGTTATAAATATGGAAAGATGGGGCATTTTGCTCAGGATTGCCATGCAAAGCCTGTATGTTATAGGTGCAGTCAGACCGGTCACCTAGCATGGGCTTGCACTGGTAGTGAAGCTGGAGGAAGTGATAAGAAAGATGCTGATCAAGCAAGGCCAAGGACTAGGACTTCATGTTGACTCAGGAGCAAGCCAAGCAGATTCCAGATGTTGTGACATGTACGTTTCTAGTAAACGATATTTCTGATTCAGTATTGTTCGATTCAGGAGCAAATAGAAGTTTTGTAGCTATGGCATTTAGTAAGTTAGCAAAAATGAAATGTTGTTGTGTGCCTGAAAGCTTTATAGTTGAAACTGCGAGTGAGACCTCGGTTAGGATATGAAAATGGTTATGGACTGTAAGATAGAGTTAGAGGGACATGAGTTCCCTGTTACCTTGTATGTCATGACCTTAGGAGGGTTCGATATGGTTTTGGGAATGGATAGGCTATATGAGTTTGAGGCTCAGATAGTGTGTATGAGTAGATTAATAAGGTTAAAATCCTTGGATGGTGGTACAGTGACGATTTATGGTGATAAAGAAAGTTCAAGACTTAATGTCATTTCGATGATAAAAACCGAAGGTTTGTTCCGACGAGGATGCTATGCCTATATGGCGTATGTTGTCAAAGTTACGGCCGAGATGAAAGAAGTGAAAGATGTTCCTGTTGTGTGTGACTATCCAAAAGTGTTCCCTGCGGACCTTCCGGGTTTGCCACCGGAGCATGAGATAGAATTTTAGATAGACTTAATACCATGAGCCCAGCCCGTCGCGAAAACACCTTACCGCATGGCACCTTCTGAATGTTTTGTAATGAATGTTTGAAGTTTTATTTATTCCGCGAAAGTATAATTTAACTCTGATATTTAGAACTGTGTTTATGAGTAAACTCAATGCCAACGTAGGGCATCAGGACCGTGGCCTTACATGATGGTATTGTAGATCGAGGCGAGACGGTTTCGTGACCTCTTGAATCAATCAATTCCGAGTTTGTTTGATATGGTTTTGGTCTATTCGAGTGATTTCGAACATAAACCTCAAAGGTACGTTTTTGTTAAAAATGTTTACTTTTCGTGTACGGATTTGCATGAATATTGGTAAGATGATATACAGGGCCATGATTATTGATAAAGTAATGAACTTGTGAGTAAACGGGTTAGGTGGTCCATTCGGGAAAAACGAGTAGTGTTTGGTTTGTGAAAAGAACGGGTAAATGAATTCGATTTTGCATGAAACTTGGTAGGATAGTAAATCGAACCTTATTATGTGAGAAAAATGTAAACTTGAACACAAACAAGTTGTTTGGAATGAAGCGGGTAATACGGGTGACGTTTGGGCTGAGTTAAAGTACGAAAACGAACTTGTTATGGCACATAACTCATTTTATCATGAAAATGGGCATAACGGGATGTAAACATGTGATTAGGAAGAAAAGATATGAAAAACATGGTTGAATTGGGTTCTGGAGAAACGTAATTGAATCGAATCGAATGAAAACGTAATCGAATTGACAAAGTAATTGAATAGAATTGACAAATTAATCGAATCGAATTGATAAAGTAATCGAATCAAATTGTTCATTTGATTAGAACTGTCAGTCGATTAGAATGATCATTCGACTAGAATGGTGATTCGATTAGAATGATGATTCGATTAGATGATATAGCTAGAGGTAGTTAATTGATACTTATAATAATTACACAGTTAGCCTTGCACAACTAAGAAAGGGTATTATTGTTAACTCGGAGAAGAGCAAGACTCAGGTGAGTTTCTAGCCCCATTTCCTTGTTATGTATTTGGGGCTGTGTGCATACTCGATGCGATTAATTAATACACTTAACTTAAGTGGTTAGTGTATGATATGTGATTGTTTTGTGAATGATGTATGAATGATATATGAATGATATAGAAAAGATTAAGTATATGTATGAAAGTATATACATATTATATAAAAAGAAAAGTATGCATGGTTGTATGGTACTAGGGTGGCAGACCCTAATAATATATGTGAAGGAGGGTGGCAGACCTTAATAATATCTGTGATGTAGGGTGACAAACTCTAATAATATTTGTGAGGTTATAGGGAGAAAGGCTCTTTAAGGGTGGCATACCATAATAATATTTGTGAGGTTATAAGGCGAAAGGCTCTTTAAAACGTATAAGAATATTTATGTATGTATAAGTAAACTAAAAAAAGAAAGTATGGAAGTATGAAAGAATGAAAGTATGGAAGTATGAAAGAATAAAAGTATGAATATATGAAAGTATAGATGTATGTATGTATGTATGTATGTATGTATGTATGTATGTATGTATGAATGATAAACAGGTTAAGTAAGTAATATGTATCTTCGATTACGTATAAGTAAGTATGTGAATATAATGTATGTTGCCTGATTAACTAGAACTCACTCTGCATAGCTGACTTTTAGTATGCACACAGGCAAATAGGTTAAAGCAGCTGGCTTGATGGAGACACATGGCATGGACTGAAGGGGCTGGTATATGAAGAAGAATTGTCATAATGTTTTAATATGATGTTTTATGTTATGTTTAAATACAAGATTTGAATATTTTGTATCGAATGGTTGAAGTTTTTTATTCCGCGAAAAGTTTTAATTCACTCTGATATTTAGAATTGTGTTTATGAGTAAATCCAATATCCAAGTAGGGCACCGGGATCGGGGCCTTACAATTCACAGATATTATTAGGACATGCCCCATACATTCGCAAATATTATTAAGGTCTGTTCCCTACATTCCTATATATTTTTAGGGTCTGCTCCCTTCTTAACCATACAACCATATATATATATATATATATATATATATATATATATATATATATATATATATATATATATATATATATATGTATATGTATACTATCATACATACTCTCAACATTTTCTATATCATTCATATATATTTCGTATATCATCCATAAGGAATTCACATATCATAAACTTACCATTCAAGGTAAGTGTATTAACTAATCACATCGAGTATGCACACAGCCCCGAAAACATAACAAAGAAGTGGGGCTAGAAACTCACATGTGTCCTGATTCTTTCGGAATTAATGACAACACCTCTTGTATACTGAGAACGTGATGGAGGCCAAAGTATCGAGGAACGTGCCATGCTATATTTGGAGGCCCATGATCGTGCTTCCAAAGGTGGCCCACGAAAATGGGCATAACTTGGCCCGCGAAGCTCTGTTTCGAGCCCATTACCAGTCACATGGAAGCTTGAGACGAAGAGCACATTGTGTCAAACACCTTGTCCGAAGTCCAAAAATGCCTCCTAAATAAAGTTATTGGCCTTTTTATGTTTTTTGTCGGGTTTTGCATTTTTATTTTTGGGTTTGTGTTTGGCCCATGGCCTTTTTTGGGCCCATTTCGTATTAGAAGGTCTATTTATATGTCTCTTATGTAATTGGAAAAGGCAGTTTTGAATTTTGATAATAAAGAATTTCCTCTTCAATTTCCCCTTGACCTTTGGGTGGGATTTGGGAGTTTTGGGAGTTCATCACGGGTATTCACTAAATCAACGTGGAAGATCTTCGATTATCGTTTTACCGCTGCATCAGAACGACTAATTGTTCAACACATACGAGTTAACTACTACTTTTGTATTCTTACGTGTCTATTCTAGCCTCTGTCTTTCTTTCTAATTCATTCTCATTTTAATCATTATCTTTATGTATTAGTTTATCATTATTCTTTTCTTATACACCGTATAAGTTCATACACGTCATATACGTACTTATTCGCTGTATATCTATCTTTTATTTGGAAATTCACTAGGCCGGCGCATAAGTCTCCACCAGCGTATAAGTCATTCACGTATAAGTTATCTTTCAAGCTTACCCTACCCGTATAAGTTATACCCAAGTTAAACGCCGTATAACTTGTACGTTGCGTGTAAGTTATACGTTGTATAACTTATACGTCCCATATAGGTTATGCGCTACATAACGTATACTTATGCGCCTCTATCCTTATACGTACATACATATGCGTTCAGGTACATATACGTGCATACATACATATACGGATACACACACTTATACGTTGGCATACATATGTGTCACACCCCAACCTAAGTCGGAAATGGCGGGGCGTGATGTGATTGTCACAACTCACAAGGTTACTATCATGCAATTGTAAAGCGACAGTATCTAATTAAGTTATTAATTGTCAACGAACATTTAAGTACAACAAAAATAGAGAAAATTACAATACAAAACCAACTATTCTTGTTTATGTTTAACATCCTAAGGTCATCTCTACGCGAGCTTCAGTTCGATAAGCAATCCAAATCTATAAACTGCAAATGCGTACAAAATATATATATTTGTCAACAACACATGTTGAGTGAGTAGATTCACCAGTTTTGACACAAACAAAATGATAACATATAATGATATAAATAATAAAGTAAAAATAAGCAAAACTGTTATCTGTGAGTATAAACAATGAAAGTGCTAAGCAAGTAATGAGTGTCGGTGAAACCATTGCCAATGCGATCGGGTTCCGGCCACTACGACGGTCGTATGATCATACTATAATGAGATTATGTTGGACCTCTCCGAATGCGATTCAAGTAAGCAAATAGCGAGTAACAACCAGTCATTCAACTGATACACAACACAAAGATCACAGTCTGCGTTTGAGAAATAATAAGATGAATAATTTGATAAATGGTACGCAAGTGTCCCCAAAACATTTGAAAACAAGTAAAAATAGGGGAATGATTACTCACCTGATAAAATAGAACAAGCGATAATGAAACGGTAATAGAAACTAAGTTAAATGAGTCTGAGCTTCTCGGGGTGCGATGACAAGTGTTCCTAGTTATTAATGATAATAAGATTAATTGTAAAGATATAACATAATTTAAAATAAAGATTTCGATGTGATTTGTGTTATGATTGGGATTAGGATATTTATTAATTAATCTCTACGACCATTGTTTTTAATAGTCTTATCAATTATAAATTCCCCAATAATTACCCATGATAAAATATATAATTAAATACTTAAATAATTTAATTAACATAAGATATGCTTGAAAATGCTAAAACCCTAAATTAAATAAAATAATTTAATTAAATATAAAGTGAGATACACTTTTAATTATTTGAATAAGTAAAATACTAATATACATAGATAATCATAATAAATATAATATGTAGTAAGATATAAGTATTTTGTTTAAATCTTTAAATAAACTCTATTTATTTCGTTTACTAGATAGATAATTTTATATAAAATAAGTAAATAAAAATATGTTTATAACGACGTTCAATGACGACAAAGCGTGAACCAAAGTTTCAGGTTTAAATAAAGAAAAATTAGGTTTCACTATTATTATCAAAATATACTTATAATACATACGTACGTATATACACACACACATATGTATATGAACGAAAGTTTTTTTTTAGCGAGACTTGACAAAAACATAACTCCAAGATATTGGCGCCATTAAAATAATGTTTGATTTATAATTAATATTAATTATAATGGTTTATAATTGATTAAAACATCTAAAATAGTATTTAACAAAAAGAATTAACAAAACGGCCTGGCTGGGGTTCGAACCTGCGTCCACCAGCCGGCTCAAAGCCTTAAACACACACACCACACTACCATGCGCGCTGGGGTTTCTGATTGAAAATCTAACACAAACAAAATTACAAATACAGCTAACCCGATTTCCCCCAAATTGAATATAAACCCTAGATCTTAAATCGTTCAATCCATTGTTTGTTTGTTTACTTAATGTTAGGGCTTTCATAATATGAATCAAAACGAACTTATTTCAATGTTTAATTACCTGTGGAGAGGATTGCTTGATGGTGAACAATGACCTAGACCAGTCGGCCCTAAACTCGAACGTGAACCGGACCAGCAGACGTTTTTAGGAAAATTAATTACAGGGTTTCGGTCGCGAGGGTTAAAAGAATCTATAAACGAGTTTAATTGTATTATTATAGAGCCTAGGTAGTGATTTGATGATTGATCAAAGTCGGTCCGATTAAAAATAGGAAATTCGTATATTTATGGACATAATTTCCTAATTAACAGTGTCGGTAGCGATCATTTAGACATCACAACAATTTACCATGATCAATTCTAAAAATACGACAAAGTTTAAGCTAAAAGTTATAATCTGGATCGCGAGTTTCGTATGAAAACGGGTTTATGGTTATGGTTAATGGGTTTGGGTTTGGTAAAGGAATATAATATAAAAAAAATAATAATAATCAGATTTGCACTTTAGTCCCCGAGGTTCCAGTGTGGATACATGTTGAGTTAAATCCTTAAGTTTAGGGGTAAAAATGTGTATGATGGGAAGTTTATATTTGATAATTTATTAATTATAATAAACAACAATAATAAAATAATAATAACTCGATAAATATGATGTTTTATTGATTAAGATTTCCCGAACGTATAAACGGGTCGGGTAATGATTAAAATAATAATATAAAAATCCGAGTTGTTACAATATGTGTCCAAACATATGCGCCCGTATAACATATACGGCGCATATGTTCATATCTAGTTTTCCTTAACAAGTTTATTCGGGTTATTCAGCGATTCCGGCACCGTCAGCCATCGTTAACTACCACGGTTGGCCGGATTTTGATTGTTTATGCCCCAGGTAGCTTCGGGTGACCCTTAAGCTCGTTTTATATTGATTAAACACCTTATTAAAGCTAGATCTAGATTCAAACGGCTCATTCGGCATCCCACGGCTGTGGTTTCAGGTTCCATAATGTTGGGTCAGCTGAGATAAATAATTCCTAACAAGTTTCATGCAAAACCAACTTCGTTTACCCGTCCTTTTCACGAACCGAACACTACTCGTTTTACCCGAACCAAACACTACTCGTTTTACCCGAAACGAACCAACTAACCCATTTACTAGAAAGTACATTACTTTATCAAAAATTGTGAACCATTCTATCATCCTACAATTTTCCATGCAAATCCGTACAAGAAAACTAAACTTTTTTAACAAAAACCTACCTTTGGGGTTTATGTTCTAAATCACTTGAATAAGCCAAAACCATATAAAAAGAACTCGGAATTGAGTGATTCAAGCGGCCACTCAACCAGGTCGCCGAGCTCTACCATCGCCACCCGATGCCGCCACTACAGTCGCCGAAAAACTGAAACAGTTGCCGGAAAAACTCCATTTTTAACTGTTACGATTTTGCTATTAAATACCAGACTTCCCGACCTCTGATCGAAGATCTAATTGATGAAAATTTTCATTTATATGCCATGAACACTCAGTTACAATTTGAGACCGATTTGACAGTTAGATCTTTTGGAATCATTGTGTCTTTGTGGGTGGTTTTCTAAAAAACGGGAATTTTGGTAAAGGAGTTTGGAGGCTAGGATGGTTATAATGAGATGGTGGCTACAGTTATAGGAAGAAGATAGGTTTTCATGTTTAACTTTTCATCTAGTGACACTTATTCCCCTTATACTCTAGATAATTACATTTATCTTCTATAATTTAAAATTAAACCTAATTCCTTAAAATATCGACGAAACTTGTGATGTTACAAGTCCACCCACCTTATAAGATGTTTCGTCCTCGAAACTTGCTTAGTCCTTGTAAGAAATACTTCATGTATTCACATCCTTTCTTTAGCTTCCTAACTTACCAGTTTATCCTTTGTCTTATAATCATCGAGTGATGTTAATTAGTTTTAGCCGTCCATAGTAGCTTGTCCATGAAGTCCTCGATGATACGCTTCATTATCTAGACTTAACAAGTCTTATCATTTACTTAATCATGCTTTTATTTCTTGTTCTTCATATAGAAACATTGCACTTACTATCATAGAACTTAGCACTGAATGACCCTTATATCCAATTATAACCTTTAGCAATATACTAATTTGCAATACGTTCAAAACATAAGGAAACATTTCTAGTTTCTCCTTAAGGATTATTTCTTGAAATCCCTTAGTCTATTCCTTAAGGTAGAATACCTCTTGAAATTCTTGAGCACATCCATTGCATAAATTGTCAGAGAATTCCTAAAGTCACCACTTAAGCCTTCTTTCATTCTAAGCTCTGCATCAACACGCAGGGTTCATGAGTTATAGTTGTATAAGGTAGCGAGGGTCTCTCTGGAAGCCACCTCTTTATTCCTTTGGATAGAGGTACGGTGTGCCTACATCCCACCCTCCCCAGACCCTACTTATAGCTTTGCTGTCGGTGGGATTTTACTAGGAATGATTGATTGATTGATTGATTGATCATGAAGTCCATGATAATAAATCTTCCTTTTCTAGACTAGTCATGTCTCACATTATCCTATGAATCCATTGTCGTCTGCTGCATATCAGACTACCTGATACATCATTATTAATTATCTTAACCGACTTCCTTTCCGGGCATTCTTGACCTTCATATGGACATTTACAATACCATTCTATCCCTTCCGTCCTAGAGGACTTTCCTCTTATGATCACATGTTTATCAGTTACACATTAGTCATTTGTGTTAAGACTTAATTCCAATAACATAAGTCTAAGCCATCTCTACGCCTTCCTTGTATGTCTTTACAGGTTTTGTCCTCGGTTTGTGCATCCTCTTGCTGCATTAATGTCGGTTTCACCTTCGTAACACATGTGGTTGTTCTTTTCCATATAGGCAAAGTATCCTATCCTCTCACAATGTCACATACCATAAACTCATTTTTACTCGACTTCTACTTAAGGGTTTCACTTTCATTAGTATCTACCTTCATTGTAACCAAACTCTTTCCTTTCTAAACCTCAATGTAAACCTAGTATCTAGACATATGAGCTTCATCTAGGATTTGGCCTAGAAAATATCCATGACGTGGAATCCTCAGGCAACCAAATCTGATTTTCACATTATAAATATTATCTTCCACATCTCGGTGTAACCAGAAAATACATTTCTTTTTCATCTTGCTCTCATCCTCGCAGATCTCGCTCATGAAATCCGAAGTGCTAACTAATCTATACAACTTAATCGTCGTGATAACCTCTCCACCTTTACGACTTTGTGCATCAACGACCACATTATCCTCGCCTGGGAAATACTTGATTTCATAATCATAATCTTTTATCAGCCTTAATCATCATCTTTGTCTCATATGCCGTTCTTTTTGCTTGAAGCGATATCCAAACTCTTATGACTTGTATCAATGGTACACCTTGAAAACTTAACATACAACTACCCTTTCTTCAGCGTCTCCCATACTTCTCTCAAGGATGGTCTGAATTATTCCTTAATATTTTTAGATTATCATCAATAGAAGCAATGCCAGATTTGTCTAACATCGGATGACATACCCTATTCACCATAACTATATATGCTGCTTAAGCATTCATCAATCCAATGATATCATGAGAAATTCTTAGTGTCCATATCGTGTCGGAAATGTTGTTTTAAGAACGTCTACCTCTTTTACTTTTGACTGATGATAGTCTGCTCTGAGGTCTATTTGCGAGAACCAACTAGCACCTTGTAATTGATCTTACAAATCATCAATCCGTAGAAACAGATACCTATTCCTCACCATAAGCTTGTTCAACTCGCGGTAATCTATATAGATTCTTATAGTTGTGTCTTTCTTCTTCACGAATATCACCAGTACGCCCCGCAGAGAAACACTCGTCATGAAAATACCTTTGTCAAGGAGTTCTTGAAGTTGCGACATTAACTCTTTCACCTCGGACAGCGTCGGGCGGTAATGTGCTTTCGCGACGGGTTGTGCTCTTGGTATTACTTCTATCTAGAATTCTACTCTTCGTTCCGGTGGTAACCCTGGAAGGTCCCTCTAGGAACACTTCTGGATAGTCACACACTACATGAACATCTTTCACTTCTTTCATCTCGGCCGTAGCTTTGACAATATACGATGGGTAGGCATTGCACCCTCGCCTTAACAAACCTTCAGCTTTTATCGTCGAAATAACATTAAGCCCTGAACTTTCCTTAATGCCATAAACCGTCACTGTATCGCTATCCAAAGACTTCAACCTTATCAATTTAGTCTTACATGCTATATGGGCCTGAAACTCAAACAACAAATCCATTCCCAAACGACATCGAACTCTTTTAAGGGTCAAACAATTAGAGCAACAAGGAACTCGCGTCCCTCTAGTTCTACCTTACAATTCTTAATCATTCTCATATTTTAACGAAAGTATCGCTAGTGGTCTCTTCCATAAAGTCTTAGGTACACAACTACATTTTTCTTAGCGTCTTTATTTCATATTCGCTACACTATGTAGCCTCATCCTTCCATGCCTTTTCAATTAGGATACCTTGGCATTCACCCGTCCTTCTCAATTATCTCTACTTTCTCATCATTCTCTCCGTTACTCACGATCCTTGCAAGTTCCCATAAGGAATTAACTATTGCATGCATACTACATGTCTTGACTCATTCTAGTTGACTTATCTTTGTTTCTTTCATGTTGCTTCCACTTGGATTTCCCAGTTTGGGCAACCTTTGATGCTTCAGCGAATATTGTTGGCATTGTAGTGCGAAAAAATTAAGCAAAACCCTTAGTGTATATGACTAGAAGCTCCAAGTGTGATCTGTAACACCACGACTAAAGCGGAATATGCCTAAGTGTGATGTACAGATTGCTCAAAACATATGTGATACTATTAAGTGACAATATTACCATTAATTGAACTAAATAACAAGCACACAAGTTTGGAAGTAAAAGAAATACCAAGAAACAAACATATTAAAGTACTTTTCCATTTGTTTGAATATCTTAAGTACTAATATCTTCTTCTCGTATTATCTTCTAATAGATGTGCCTGTAGCATATATATAAAATAAAGTCAACTAAATGAATAGTTGGTGAGTTCACACAAGTTTTGATATAAGTACATAAAAACCATACAATTCTATGAATAAGTGTAATTGAGCAAGTAAGGTCCTTTCTAGTTGGGATTGTGCACCAACGTACTCGGATAAGCGCAAGTAAGGTCCTTTCCAGATGGGATTGTGCACCAACGTACTCGGATAATGAGGCCCTTTTCCACTCATAAAAACAAAAGTCTTGAGTGCAAAGGGGGGCGTATGATCATACTATATTGAAGTAACCCATGTGCAAGTAATTTTGAGCAAGTAACAAGTAAACACACAAGTCCATGTAGCAAATAGTAGTTTATAAATAATGAATAAACGAAATTGTAATTTGGATAGGATATATATGCTACCCCCAAATGTTGAAAAAAAGGGGGTGTGAGAAACTCACCTTGAAGTTGAAGACAAACTTGAAATAAAACCAAAAGTGCGTAAATGAAACCAAAGCAATTGAACCTCACGAACTAGAATTAAAACTACAAAATTTGAATATTAACTAACGACTTATAAAAGTAAATAGATCGGTTTGTCAGGAATTAGAAGTATTTAATGTATGTTTTATTATTTTATGAAGTTTGATATTATATTATTACATTTTAATGGAATATTAACGATTTATTAATTTAATATTATTTAAATTATGAGATTAATGTTAAGTTTGAATATTATAATGGTTATAGAAATATTGGTGTTAACGATATATTTTATTTTGAAAACGAAATTATAAAGTTTAACGAACGAAACATAATATATAATTTAAATGAGTTTAAAATTAATTTGTCGAGTTTGGAAGATTGGTTTTTAGGTGAAAAGCTAAAAACAACTTTTAACAATTTTTATTATCTTAAAACAATTTTATTTGATTTAATATAGTTTTTACTAATTTTATTAGATTTTCAATTAATAAATAAAAGGTTTTAAAAAAATATATTACAAAACGCACTGACCCGGGCTCGAACCCGGGTCCCTATGTTTAGAGGTGTACAAAGTCGGATATCCGGAGTTTCGGATATCCGAATGTTTCGGATAGTCGATTTTACTATCCGAATCCGTATCCGAAATTTCGGATATCCGAAGTTCGGATACCCGAAATTTTGGATATCCGTTCGGATAGTGAAACGGATATCCGAAAAATTAAAAAAAAGAAATCTTAAACATTACAAAATGTAGTAACAGATCTGGAAAATATATACAGCTCAAGAATCAACAAATCTTTACAAATCTCTGAAACAAACCTATATCAAACAATCTAACATGTATTTAAGAAACTAACAACATAAATAGTGAAAGATTCGTCGGAATAGAGACGGCCGGAGTTGAAGAAACTTGATATTGTGAGAGACTAAAGTGGAGGGTTGTAGTGTGGATCCAGAGTTGATGATAAACGCGGCCGTCGACCGGCGTGATATGACGGTGGAAGGCTGGATGCCGTTGATGGAATGAAGGGTCATGGAGGATTGGATGGAAACTAGAAGGCATAGGCGCACAACTGCAGTACATGTTCAAGAATTTGGGATTTTTGTTTATATATATATATATAATTAAAAATTATTATATTTAATAGTTCGGATAGTTCGGATATCCGAACTATCCGAAAAATCCCAAAAACACTATCCGAATCCGAATCCGAATTTTCGGATAATTTCGGATAGTTCGGATTCGGATTTTTGGATATTTCGGATACTGATTCTTTTGAACACCCCTACCTATGTTCATATTACACAGACGCAACCCTTGGATCAAGTCTGCAAGTTGTTATAAGGTCATAAACAATTATATATATTTACTAAGCTTCATGTTCATCATCTTCACATAAACCCTAGGATTTCAATTCCCTTAATCCGTTCTATGTTTGATAAATATTTGTTAGGGGTTTTATTAGATGGATGAAAACAATGAAAATCCATATAACAATTACCAGGAACCTTGACGGGAAGGCGGTGAACGGCGAGTTAGCCGACGTTAAGCTAGGACGGATTATTTAGAGATTATAAAGTGTTTATTAGATCATATTGAGGTTTTGAACGAGTTTAGTTGAACGATTAGGTTCCATTTATAGTGCTAACTGAAACGTGTTATCATTAATTCGTAGTTATTGCATTTTAAAATATTTCCGACCGAAAGACGATGGTTTTTGGTTTGATTGTTCTTTTAATTACAAGTTATTAACGAATTGAATGGTTATTAACGAGTCTTAGTCAAGGTACAAGGTCATCAAGCAATTTAATTTGATCGAAATGCATTAAAAAATGGTGAAAAGGGGTTCACCGGAACTGCCGGAGCCGTCGCCAGCGATCCTGCCGGAAAAACGGGGTTAGCGACGGGGGTGGGGTTGCTGCTACATTTATATTATCATATATTAAACGTAATTTACATTTTTGATCCCTACACTTTGATGTTGTTTTAGAATTGAAAAAAAAATGTATTTATATTACAAACCCTTAAACTTTTTAAAGGTATTAGAAATGGAAAAGAAAATTTAATACATTTGAATTATCACATTATACCCGGCTAGTTTGAGACTCGTTTAAGTAAAACTTTAACTTCCGGGTTTGGTAAAGTGAACGATTGATTTATAACTTGAATTATCGGGAATGATGTAATGTAAAGATACTAAGCGAAAGATATGAATACATCGAAACATTCAAAATGTGCCGGTTAATGAACATAATAGAAATACATAAGATGAAACTTGAATATATACTTATTTTATACATATATTTATAAATAAAACTGAAAATTTGAAGTGGGTCGGATTTTGGGTTTGAAAAGTAACTAATGTTACAAAACTTACAACTTTTGGAAATTTCGTCCCGAAATTAAAACAAAAATAAAAAATTTAAAAGAGAACAACTATACACAGAGTTGTTAGAAATTTTAACAATTTTATACATACATAATTAAAATAAAATAACGTCGATCTTTGAATGACCCGAAAGAACGCCATAAATAGAAAATATGAAAAGGACACTTATATATAGGATGTACCTTATCATATTGTATTTGTCTTGTTCCCCAAAATCATTTCAAGTTCTGAGTTATTTCACACAACCGGACTTATTATATTTTCCATGCGAGGACTTTGATAATTATGTGTTGACCCATAATTACCTCTATCATTGGATGGTCCATATAACTTTCTCTATTGTGTGGTTTTAAGACATAGACCTTAAATAAATAAATAAAATTCTTATATATAACGTTGAAAATCAAAAATAATGAATTAAAAGGGTAAAACCATTACAAACACATTGATAGACCATTCATGCCAAGGACAACGCGAAAACACTAAATCAAGTAAATATGATCATCGTCTAAACCAAGTAAACGATGTTGAAAATGAAATAAAGGAGGTAATGAAGTCAAAGAATGAAACATTTAGAATTATGAACATCATAACATGTAATTAAAATAATGGGGTCGAGAACAACGTTTTAAGTAAACGTAGTATCTAATATCTAACCCACGAAATATGAACATGTAAATTGATAACGGATTGGGTTCGAGGATAGCTTAGATAAACAAAACTTTCAAGTATCAAAATATCATAAAGTTTAACAAATGGATATCTCTGAATGAATTGCAGCGCAATTAACGGTAACATTGAGATGAAATAAAGTGAACGTTACAACATATAAATTAATAATTTGAAATAAAATGGATAAACGAAATTCTATTATCACAATATGAAAATCCATTAAGTTTGTGAAATAAAGGTTCCAATAGCAACCTTGAGTTTATCAAAGTAAGTGGTTGAAACCTCAAAATTAAAATAAATTGTTGGTCTGAGATCAAAAATAACGAATCGATTCAAATAAAAACTTTGAGTGGAAAGAAAACAAAAAATTATCAAAGAGATTTGTGTAAAATAAAAATAACATAAACTCAACATGTACATAGGAAACAGTTCTGGTTCAAAGTAAATAAATTTATTTAGAGATAGTCGGTCACATATTTTCAAATGTAGAAATAAAATGAAAATACGGTTTCTATTAGGTAACTATATACACATACATGTTCATGGTCCCAATTTCCACTTAACGGTTACATTGATGGGAAATCGTGAGTTGAATAAGCTTACAGTAAAGAACATATATCCGTTGCCACGGATTGATGATTTTTTTGACCAACTGCAAGGTTCGAGTTGGTTCTCACGAATAGATCTTAGATCAGGCTATCATCAGCTGAAGGTAAAAGAGGCAGACATCCCTAAGACAGCGTTTCGGACGGGATATGGACACTACGAGTTCCTCGTGATGTCGTTTGGTCTAACGAATGCTCCAACAACATTTATGGACATGATGAATAGGGTATGTTGGCCGATGTTGGACAAGTCAGTTATCGTTTCATTGATGATATATTAATCTATTCAAAGAGCGAGTCTGACCATGTTGAACATCTAAAAGAAGTATTGGAGATCTTAAAGAAAGAGAAGTTGTATGCTAAATTTTCAAATGCATTCTGGTTGCGTGAAGTACAGTTTCTAGGTCACGTGATCAATCCAGAAGGGATTACTATGGACCCAGTGAAGATCTAAGCAATAACGAATTGGAAGACTCCGCAGACCCCGACTGATATACGCAACTTCTTAGGGTTGGCTGGCTATTATAAAAGTTTCATCGAAGGCTTATCCAAGATAGCTGCACCGTTGACCGGAATGACCCTGAAGTCTATAGTGTTCACCTAGGGAAAGTTTCAAGAGGAGGATTTTGAGAAATTAAAGAAAAGACTCACGCAAGCTCCAATCTTTGCTCTACCCGAAGGTGACGAGGATTTGGTTGTTTGTATCGATGCCTCGCATCGTGGATTAGGTTGTGTGTTAATGCACCGAGGGAAGGTTATAGCTTATGCATCCAAACAGTTGAAGGTTCATGAGAGGACCTACCCAACGCATGAGTTAGAGCTAGCAGCGGTAGTGCATGCTCTCAAGATATGGAGACATTATCTGTATGGTACTAAGTGTACTATTTATACAGGTCATAAGAGTTTAAAGTACTTCTTCGAGCAGAAGGAATTGAACTTGAGGCATAGGAGATGGTTAGAGTTGATAAAGGACTATGACTGTGATATCAAGTACTATCCGGGTAAAGCTAATGTGGTTGCCGACGCGCTCTGCCTCAAGAACGAAGAAGTCATTGCAACAGTGAAGTCTTATAAGTTGATCACTAACTCAGACCTATTTGAAGAAATCATCAAGGTACAGTCTGAGGTGCTTATAGATGAAGGGTTAATAAAGAAAGAGAGAATATCCGGACAGCAAGACGAGCTGATGGACAATACTCATGGTGTCAAGACTAGGTTTGACCGTATGTGGATTCCACGCCATGGAAATCTTAGAGGTCAAATCTTAGATGAAGCTCACAAGTTGAGATACTCAATTCATCCGGGATCCACCAATATGTATCAAGATCTTAAGAGAGACTACTGGTGGCCAAGTATGAAGAATAACGAGGTAGATTATGTCAGTAAGTGCTTTACTTGCTTGCAAGTCAAAGCAGAACACCAGAAGCCTTATGGGAAGATGCAGCCGTTAGAGATACCTGAATGGAAATGGGAACACATCACCATGGATTTCATAACTAAGCTACCCCGTACAACTAAGCATCATGATACCATTTAGGTGGTTGTGGACCATCTAACAAAAAGTGCTCACTTTCTGCCTATACGAGAGGCCATCTCGTCAGAGACGTTGGAAAGTATGTTCATAAAAGAGGTTGTGGCTAAACACGGAGTGCCGCTATCAATTGTATCAGATAGGGATACGCGCTTTACCTCAAGATTCGGGAAGAAATTCCATGAAGCTATGGGAACAAGATTGAATATCAGTACGACGTATCATCCTCAAACATAAGGGAAGTTTGAAAGGACTATCCAAACCCTTGAGGATTTGTTACATGCTTTTGTTTTAGACTTTGGAGGAATTTGGGATGAACATCTGCATCTAATAATAGAGTTCTCATATAACAACAGCTACCATAAGAGTATTGGTATGCCACTGTTTGAAATGTTGTATGGTAGACGTTGTAGGACTCCGATATGTTGGGGAGATTGGTCAGAAAGATATTGGGAGTCTAGAAGTTGTGCAAGAAACCTCTTCAAGTTCGATCAGATCAAGGCAAGGATGAAAGTTGCTCAAGACCGTCAGAAGTCGTATGCTGATAAGCGGCGACGACCGATCGAGTTTAACGTTGGTGACTATGTGATGCTCAAGGTTTCACCTTGGAAGGGAATTATTCATTTCAGAAAGAGAGGGATGTTAAGTTCAAGGTACATTGGACCGTTTAAGATAGTCGCTCGTGTTGGTGAAGTAGCTTACAGGCTGGATTTGCCTGAGGAGTTAGAAGGAATTCACTCTACCTTTCATGTTTCTCACTTGAGAAAATGTCTAGCTGATGACGCGTCCCATGTGTTGTTAGTAGAAATCGAGGTTGATGAACAGTTGAATTACATCGAACAACCTATTGAGATAGTGGACCATAACGAAAAGTGTAACATCCCCAAAATTTCGATCCAAATTTGACAAATTAATAAAGTTAAAGGATCAAAAATAATTTCAAAGACAAGTAATGGGAAAAAAATTTAAAAAATGAAATATAATAAAAATAAAGAAATAAAAAGATTTCCTAAGGTAAGTCTTCCCACATGAAGGAAATAAGAAAAGAAACTCCATCCCACATGGAAGGATGCAAGAAAGTGGAAGTATTCCACTTGGGTATAAATAAGGAAAATGAAATCCATCCCACATGAAAAGTGGTAAATAAATGGTAGCTCTTTATAAGGAGTAGAGTCTTCTCACGCGATGGCGACGGTGACGGCGACGGACGAAATGTGGATCTATGATGGCGCACATTGCATTTCGCACGCTCGCATCGCCGCGAGCCACTTGAGAGCCGCCTTAGTATTTTTGGACAACGAGAGTTAGATCCAGACGTGACAAGCTACTAAAGATAAATGACTAAAAGTGAAAAATCGTACTTTCTAACCTATCGCAATACGCGACGGGCATGACCAAGGGTCCATCGTGTAACGCGATGGAGCCTCACAGAACCCAAAGCTTGGGCGGTGTCGCGATACGCGATCCACAAAGCCATTACGTCATCACGTAACGCGATGACGTGGTCTGACAACTTCGGACGCGTATTACCAACATGGCAGACGTGGCAGGCCACGTGTCAGCACGTGGCACCTTCACAGAAAATGCAGCGACGCGATACGCAACGACCACATGGAAACTCCATCGCGTATCACGATGGAGTGTAAAATTGGCTATAAAAGGGGATGTTCATGGCCATTTCTCCCCACACCTCCCACACACTCTCTCTAGAATATTTTCTCTCTCAACCTCGTTTTGCGTGCCACCAACCCGACAGTCATCACCTCGTAATCCGTGCCAATACCCGATGTTTTCTTAAAGTACATGCCGACAAGTCACGACGACCGGCGCACATCGTTTTGCGTGCCAATCTCGTAGTACGTACCAAGCTTCGAAGTTCTGTTGATCTAAGTCCCCATACGCGATATAGAGTAGAAGTGCTGCTCGTCAAGTTTTAAATATCTTACTCCGAATAACCGTGCGAGGTAGGGGTTATGTCTAAGTTATTATTTTAGTATTATAAATGGCTTAGACCATAGTCAGGGGTATAGCCCGAACCTTAAATTCCAATTAAGCATAATATAACTTTTCTTAAGCGAAGGTTATGGTCAAAATAGTATTTCTTTATGATTAAGAAATATAATATTTATACAAGATATTATAATTAAGAAATTAATGTTTCTTCTTGAAGAAGAGACTCAGTATAGATGTTTCTTCATGAAGAAGAAACAAACGTATAATTGGTGAATAAAGAAAGGGACTAAAGGTCCAAATGTTTTATATAAACAAATGATTTTATCAAGGTTAAAGCTATACAAAACAGACTAATGGTCTGAAGCTAGATCGATGATCTAGTTATTTATACAAAGGTTATTCTCGTACTATAGGTCTGAGGTAACAAAACAAGAAGTAGAAATCAGAAAACGGGAAATAGTATCAGAAACTGATTATAAACAGAAAAGGTGAATACGCTCTAAACTTTTACAAACTCTATTGGAGTCAGAATGTTTTCATAGGATTTACGGATCCTTAAAACTTTGTGTTACAATAATAAGAAACGGACACTCTGATTAAGAGTATACATGTGTCTGGATCCATTCATACATGGTGACTCGACATTTTCCCGAGGCCATGCAAATCGTCAGCATGTCTCTGGAAGCTTTATGAGAAATGATTTGTGTATATAATTAATTGTACATGAACTTAGGGTAATTTGATCCCAATTTAGTTGGGTTCTTAATGAGTAGTCACAAAGGTATTATTTTTGATTTCACAAAGGTATTGAAAAGATTTTTACAAAGAGTCAGCGTCATTCACCAGCTGTGTGCTGGCGTATTTTCCAACCAATTTTACAGGAAAACAAGAAAGGTTAGAACAGACAAGCAAAACAGAATTGAAGATTGGAGAATAAGTCATTAGATGCTATCTGATGGCTCAGATATTTATTTTAAAATATTATAAAGAATTATGTTTTCTAAAGAAATGTATTTGAAATATCAAACGGGTATTAAAATCCGAGTTTTCAATTATAATAATATTATATTTAAGACTTCCGCTGAAAAGAACTTATTTTTCACACATGATTTAAAAGGATATTTTAATCCAACATTTTATAAATGAATATTTTATATTAAAAGACTTTCACAACTCTGATATATTTACAAAACAGGTATCAACTATTGGTCACACGCCTAGGCCCTAAGTCGGGGTGTGACAGGTTGGTATCAGAGCCATCAATCTTAGTGAATTAGGTATTTAATTATACTTAGGCTTTGATTAAGGATAAGTTTCAAAAACTTATTATACAAAATATTGATTCAAGTAAATTAGATAAATGATTGAAAGTATCAAAAATTTCAATCATTAAATGATAAGATATAACAATACGGATAAGATAGGAGCATCTTTCTATCCCTAATCTAACTCCGCACAAATACGATCGTCTATCCAGTCACGAATTATTTCAACACCTATCAAGTAAAGGAAAATAATTCATAGGGATATCTTTGTTCTCAATACATATATATATAGCAATGAAAATTTATGCTAAATATCAATGGAGGAAGATCCATATTCGTTTGATTCTAAATATCCCACTAGCACAAGTCATTCCAAAATATGCATGGAACAGGATCAAGTAGATCAGAGAAACCAATGACATCAAAGGGAACAGAAGTAAAGATGTAAGAAAAAGAAAAGAAGATCAGCAAAAACGTCATGAAATAAATAGAACCTTAGTAGTTATAAAATGTAGTTGTAATAAATAAGTGTGCACTCTCGTAACTATAATAAGATCAATAAAAGGTGTGTTTTGAATTCTTCGAATATTGGACTTATCTTTTAAAAAAAAACTTTCTTGTAGTATGTCAAGAGAAGAAAGTGCAAACTCTCACAACAATCCTCCCAAGAAAACTGGAAATGAAAAAAAAACTGAAAATAAAATAAATGAAATTCCCGCCCAATATATAGAAGGAAATCAAAAGATGATTAAGGAAGCTATAAATCCAGTTCTTGGCGTAGTCAAGGATATTTCTACAAGTCAAAGTCAACCAAAATCTAACAAGAAAAGTCAAAGTAAGTCTGTTCATTCAAAAAAGGAAGAGGCTTATGATAGCTTTACATCTGATAATAATTCAAGGAACAAGAAACAAAAGAAATTGAAAGTCCAAAAAGGATGTAACTTTAAGAACTTTAAAACCTACAATCCTAAAGACTTTCATGGAGACTCGAATAGGATTCAAACTCAGTTATGGAATCACAAGGTTGTTGGTACAAATCTTAAGGAATATAAGACTAATTCCTAGAATATTGCCGACTGGTTCCACATCTAGTAACTCCGGAATATAATAAAGTAACTCGTTATATATATAGGTTACCAAGAGAAATAAGAGACATTGTACGATCCAATAAGCCAGAAACAGTTGATTCGGCTATGGAATTGGCCGGATACTTAATCAGCAGTATGATAAGGAATTAAGAAGAAGAAAAGAAGAAAGACAAAGAAACTAAGAAACCTAAAAATTTCGAGAAGTTAGAAAAAGAAGAAAATTCTCCCAAGTCAGCTTGCAAAACTTGTGGAAGAAAACATACTGGGAAATGTTGATTAGAAAATACAAATAATTGTGCATATTGCAAGAGAGCATGACACACAATAGAAGAATGCCGTAAGAAGCTAGGAGTATGTTTTACATGTGGAAAAACGTGCACTTTAAGACTGAATGCCCGAAAAGAAAAGCTAGTCAAGACTAATTAATGAGAAGATCATATCAAAGAAATGTCAAATAGATTAGTTAACTTTTGTATATCAATTGTAACTCGTTTTCTAACGAGAAGTTTTTTAAACCAAATAAGGGTATTTAATTCCCTTTATTATAAATGAAATATTAGTATACAGATCATGTTAATACCCAACAATGTTTATATTCATTATCTCTAAAGGATAATCATAGGTTCAAACACTAAAAAGTTTTTTTCTGAAACTTAGAACAAATAAAACATTGAGATAACATATCATCCAGAAGGATGACTAGAAAGAAAGGATACGTCAAACGTTAGAAAATGTTTAAATATACGAGGACAATATATTAAGGATTTTCTGATCAATCACAAGATATTCAAGGAATCCAACTGATAGAATTATCTACCAAAGTAAGGTTGATCAAAAAGTCAAAGAAACAGAATTCAAGAATATTCAAGAAATACAATTGCTAAGTATAGAAAATGTGATTAAGCCAAAGTACAAAGGAACTGCTAGAATACAAAAAAAAATTAAAAATAAAATTAAATTAATGAGCAAGACCAAAGACGGAATAGATTCAACAGACTGAATCTAAACAACAACTTAGTGGAATAGATTTGACAGACTGAGTCAAAACAACAATGTAGTTAACATCAGTAAATGTTTAGAATACAAAAGAGTAAGTTAAATAGTTACACACAACTGATCACTGTGTTTATCAAATTATAATTACTAATGATATTCTGAGCTATTAACTGGTTACATAATTTAAGGATGTAAGTTAACAACAAAAAAAAACCCTTAGTCATTCTGCATTCAGATTGTAACAACAAGAACCAGATTAGATAGAATCTAGTCAATCGAAAAAGTAAGAACCATTCACACCTAAGACAACGAATCTCGAGGACGAGATTCGTTCAAGGTGGGGATGATGTAACATCCCCAAAATTTCGATCCAAATTTGACAAATTAATAAAGTTAAAGGATCAAAAATAGTTTCAAAGACATGCAATGGGAAAAAATTTAAGTAAGGAAATATAAGAAAAATAAAGACATAAAAAGATTTCCTAAGGTAAGTCTTCCCACATGAAGGAAATAAGAAAAAGAAACTCCATCCCACATGGAAGGAATCGAGAAAGTGAAAGTATTCAACTTGGGTATAAATAAAGAAAATGAAATCCATCCCACATGAAAAGTGGAAAAGAAATGGAAGCTCTTTATAAAGAGTAGAGTTTACATAGTAATATTCGTTTATGCCAAGTATGCACCTAGTGGTCCTAGCGGAGGGTGCGGAGCACTCGACACGCACGCGCACGGGCTCGGGCTTGGGCGAGGACGAGGAATGACAGTGATGGCGAGGGGCGCAATGTGGCGCTTTAAGGGCGAACTTTGCACTTTGCACGCCCGCATCGCCGCGAGCCGCCTTAGTATTTTTGGACAACGAAAGTTAGATCCATGCGTGGCAAGCTATTAAAGATAAGGACTAAAAGTGAAAAATCATACTTTCTAACCCATCGCGATACGCGACGGGCATGACCAAGGGACCATCAAGTAACGCGATGGAGCCTTACAGAACCCAAAGCTTGGGCGGTGTCGCTATACGCAATCCACAAAGCCATTACGTCATCGCGTAACGCGATGATGTGGTCTGACAACTCAGGACGCGTGTCCCCCATGTGGCAGACGTGCAGACTACATGTCAGCACGTGGCACCGTCACAGAAAATGCGGCGTCACGATACGCGACGACCACATGAAAACTCCATCGCGTATCGTGATGGAGTGTAAAATTGGCTATAAAAGGGGAGGTTCACGGCCATTAATCCCCTCACCTCCCACACTCTCTCTAGAATATTTTCTCTCTACCACGTTTTGCGTGCCACTAACCCGACAGTCATCACCTCGTAATCCGTGCCAATACTTGACATCTTTTCAAAGTACGTGCCGACAAGTCAGATGACCGGCGCACATCATTTTACGTGTCAATCTCGTAGTACGTACCAAGCCTCGAAGTTCTGACGATTTAAGTCCCGATACGCGATATAGAGTAGAAGTGTTGCTCGTTAAGTTTTAAATATCTAACTCCGAATAACAATGCGAGGTAGGGGTTATGTCTAAGTTATTATTTTAATATTATAAATGGCATAGACCATAGTCAGGGGTATGGCCCGAACCTTGATTTCAATTAAGCATAATATAACTTTTCTTAAGTGAAGGTTATAGTCAATATAGTATTTCTTTATGACTAAGAAATATAATATTTATACAAAAGATTATATTTAAGAAATTAATGTTTCTTCTTAAAGAAGAAACTCAGTATAAATGTTTCTTCATGAAGAAGAAATAAGCATATAATTGGTAAATAAATTAAGGGACTAAAGGTCCAAATGTTTTATATAAACAAATAATTTTATCAAGGTTAAAGCTATAAAAAACAGATTAAAGGTCTGAAGCTAGATCGATGATCTAGTTATTTATACAAAGGTTATTCTTGTACTATAGGTCCGAGGTAACAAAACAAGAAGCAGAAATCAGAAAACAGGAATTAGTATCAGAAACTGATTATAAACAGAAACGATGAATACGCCCTAAACTTTTACAAACTCTTTTAGAGTCCATATGTTTGCATAGTATTTACGAATCCTTAAAACTTTGTGATACAATAATAAGAAACAGACACTCTGATTAAGAGTATACATGTGTCTGGTCCATTAATACATGGTGACTCAGAATCTTCCCGAGGCCATGCAAATCATCAACATGTCTCCGGAAGCTTTATGAGAAATGATTTGTGTATATAATTAATTATTTGTACAGGTACCTGGGTAATTTGATCCCAATTTAGTTGGGTGCCTAATAAGTAGTCACAAATGTATTATTGTTGATTTCACAAAGTTATTGAAAAGATTTTTACAAAGAGTCAGCGTCATTCACCAGCTGTGTGCTGACGTATTTTCCAACCCATTTTACAGGAAAACAAAAAGGTTAGAACAGACAAGCAAGACAGATTAGAAGATTGGAGAATTAGTCATTAGATGCTATCTGATGGCTCAGATATTTTATATTAAAATATTATAACGAATTATGTTTTCTAAAGAAAGGTATTTGAAATATCAAATGGGTATTTAAACCCAATCGAGTTTTCAATTATAATAATATTATATTTAAGACTTTCGTTTAAAAGGACTTATTTTTCAAACATGCTTTAAAAGGATATTTTAATCCAACATTTTATAAATGAATATATTAAAAGACTTTCGCAACTCTGATATATTTACAAAATAGGTACCAACTATTGGTCACGCGCCTAAGCCCTAAGTCGGGGTGTGACAAAAAGCAGCTTCGTCATTAAGTTATTCCTTTAGTGAAAGTGATATGGAAGCATCACAAAGGTTCGGATGCTACTTGGGATGTTAAGGGAGAGATGCACAAGTTTTACCCATAAATGTTTAAGTAAGAGTTAGGTTTCGGGGAAGAAACCTCATTTAAGGATGGTAGACTTGTAACATCCCGAAATTTCTAAAAATAATTAATATATTATTTATTTATGATGGAAAAGTTTACTTGGATAGTTAAGAAATAATAAAATAATAAAGGTAATGGTTAAGTAGGCAAATTAAATGGAATTAAATATGGACCAAAAAGAAAAGATGGGTCTTAGGTCCATGGGCTTAAGGGAGTATAAATATCCCCTTAAACCCTATTCCTTTCCATATTCATACATCTCTACATCATAGCCTACACCTTCAAAAACACACACTTAAGCCAAACACTCTACTTTAATATATTCAACGATCCAAGACCAACCGAAAGTAAGAAATGATTTATCTCAGCTGTACCAATATATTAGAACCCGACACCTCAGCCCCGTGATGTCGTACGAGCCATTTGGATGTAGATCTTGCTTTATTCGGGTGTTTAATCAACCAAAAACGAGCTTAAGGACCACCTTAGCTCGGATCTGGACACCCCGAAGCTACCTAGGCCATAAACGATCGAACTTCGACCAACCATGGTGGATAACGGCGGCTGACGGCGCCAGAATCGTAGAAAAACCTCAAAAACGCATAAAAAGAAAGCTGACCTGCACATTTGGCCATATAAGTATTTCCAATGTATAAGTTTACACGATCGTATAGGTATTAGTAACATATAAGTGTATATGTATATATAAACGTATATGTAAGCAACATATATGTATGTTTGTAACGTATATGTATATATATAAACGTATATGTACGCAACGTATATGTACGCAACGTATATGTAAACGTGTATGTATATATAAACGTATATGTGCATGACGTATATGTATATGTTTGACTTATACGTTAGACGACTTATACGCTGGGAGAACTTACACGCTAAAGGGACTTATACGGGGAAGAACATATACGCCAGACCAACTTATACACCTAAAATGATTTACTGAATAAACGAACGATAAACGGCGTATACGTACGTAAGCGACAGATATGGACTTATATGATATAAGGACTAAAAATAATCAATTAATTAATAATGAAATGTAATGTTTAAATCGAAGATGTGTTTTGATTAAAAAAATTAAAATCTCAGTCTTCTAATGAGGTTTTTAGTAGAGACTTATTAATGAAAATAAAATTTTTCCAAACTGACCTGGTAGCTTAACACCAGCTGCCAGGGGCGATGCCCCAGACCCCCGTAGCTAAGGGTTACAATAATCTAGGAATATGATATAATTAGGAGTAGCTAAGTGATGCTTGTTAATTGATATTCAGTTAGCCGAGCACAGCTTAGGAAGGGCATAACAGTAAACTCTGAAAAGAATCGTCTACAGGTGAGTTTTTAGCCCCATTTCCCTGTTATCTTTTCGGGGCTGTGTGCATACTCGATGTGAATAGTTAATACACTTACCTTAAATGGTAAGTGTATTCCATATATGATATGTGTGATGGTTATTGAGGTTAGGAATGAATGCTTGTCGGTACGTGAACGATCTTCGGATATTGCACGTATCGCCAGGGAAGGTAAGTGTTAGAATATGTAATTGTGTATAAAGTATGTGTGAATGATAAAGCAGGGTATGTACGAAAAGAAAGTATGGTTACATGGAAAGAAGGGTACCAGGCCCTAATAATATACGAGGATGAAGGGTACCGGACCCTAATAATATCCGCGGTATGAAGGGCAAAATGCTCTTTATAATGAAAGCATAGTTATGAACGTACTGTGTATGTTAAAGAAAGAAAGTATGAAAGATTGAATGTATATATATATATACATGGAAGAATGGTAAACATGTTAAATATGTAATACGTACTTTAGGGCATGTGTATGTGTATGTAAATATGTTATTTGATTAACAAGAACTCACTCAGCGTAGCTGACTTTTTACTTTTAGTATGCACACAGGTAAATAGACTGAAGCAGCTAGCTTGAAAGAGACACATGGCAGAATTGAAGAGGCTGACATCTGAAGATCTTTTATAATGTTTAAATAAGACATTTTAAGTTATGTTTTAAAGAAAGGTTATGAATGTTTGTAATGAATGTTTGAAATTTTATTTATTCCACAAAAGTTTAATTTAACTCTAATATTTAGAACTGTGTTTATGAGTAAATCCAACGCCAAAGAATGGCACCGGGAACGGGGCCTTACAACGATAATAAAGCGGTTAACCTTTAACAACAGTTATTTACCAAACACTTTTTACAATATTATAATGTAATATAGATAATCGACTTTCCATTAAAAACTAGCCGTAAACTTATTTATGTTTTAACCAAATAATAGTGGGATTTGAAGCATAGAAACACATCATAACAATTGTTGTGAGTTTCGTAAATAAACAAATCATAAGCCATTGCAGATCACGACCCAACGACCAGAAACAAAGGTTGCAGCAGCTTTTACCACCGGATCTAGATATATATACTATAACGGATTTATTTCTGACGAACTGATAAAGTTGTGACTTGTAGTGAAAATAAATATATAAGAATAGGGATATGAGAAACATTAGGTTGGATATGTTTAAATAGAGATATGAAATGGCATTACTTGAAGAAATAAATTAATGCATGCAACAAAGTCAAACTCACGATGAAAAAATGCTGAAAAGTGAAAACTTACAGCTATTCTTGCATTTTGTTGTCTTCATTTTTCAATTTTCAAAATGTTAGGTTTGCTTTTTCAATTTACAGGTTACATGTACTATCAAAAGCTATTAACCTGTGTACCAAACTTTTGTTGACGATAATAAATCGGTTAACCATTACCAAAAGTTATTTACCAAACGATGTTTACAATAATTATAATGTAATATAGATAATCAACTTGCCATTAAAAACTACCCATAAACTCATTATATTTTAACAAAATAAAATCCCAGAACTTTAAATGTAAACGTAAGGTCAAAAACATACCTAGTGGGATTTGAAGCTTAATAACACATCATAACAAGTGTTGCGAGTTCCGTAAATAAAGAAATTATAAGCCATTGCAGATCACGACCCAATGATCAGAAATGAATGTTGCAGCAGCTTTGACCACCGAATCTTGATAGATATACTATAACGGATTTATTTCTGACGAACTCATAATGTTGTGACTTGTAGTGAGAAGAAATATAGAAGAATAGAGATATGAGAAGCATTAGGATGAATATTTTTAAATAGATATACGAAATTGCTTTACTTGAAGAAAAAAAGTAATGCATGCAACACAGTCAAACTCACGATGACAAAATGCTGAAAAGTGAAAACTTACAGCTATTTTTGCAGTGTGTTGTCTTCATTTTTCAATTTTCAAAACGTTAGGTTTGCTTTTACAGTTTACAGGTTACATGTACTATCAAAAGCTATTTACCTGTGTATGAATCTTTTGTTGACGATAATAAATTGGTTAACCATTACCAAAAGTTATATACCAAACGTTTTTTACAATATTATAATGTAATATAGATAATCGACTTACAATTAAAAACTAACCATAAACTTATTTATATTTTAACAAAATAAAATCCCAGCACTTTAAATGTAAACGTAGGGTCGAAAACAAACCTAGTGGGATTTGAAGCTTAAAAACACATCATAACAATTGTAGCGAGTTCCGTAAATAAAGAAATCATAAGCCATTGCAGATCACGACCCAACGACCAGAAACGAAGGTTGCAGCAGCTTTGACCACCGAATCTAGATAGATATACTATAACATATTTATTGCCGATGAATTGATAAAGTTGTGACTTGTAGAGCGAAGAAATATAGAAGAATAGTGATATGAGAAACATTAGGTTGGATATGTTTCAGTGGAGATATGAAATTGCTTTACTTGAATAAAAATATTAATGCATGCAACAAAGTCAAACTTTTAAAGCCCCGATCCTGGTGCCCTACTTGGACATTGGATCTACTCATAAACACAGTTCTAAATATCAGAGTTAATTAAAACTTTCGCAGAATATAAAAACTTTCAATAAACATTTCATAACATTTCACAAACATATCTTAAACAAACATTTTTAGTCTTTCTTATTAAAACATCATTCATAAATTCATCATGATTCTTCAGATGCCAGCTTCTTATTCTTCTGCCATGTGCCCTCCTCAAGCTAGCTGTCACATTCTACTCACCTGCATGCATACTAAAAGTCAGCTATGCTGAGTGAGTTCTAGTTAATCATACAATGCAATAGCTACCTTACTTATATGTATCCGAAGACACATATTAGTTCCTTTATACATCATTCATACATACATATTGTCGTTCATACAATATACTTTCATGCTTTCATACTTTCATTCTTTCATATTCATACTTATATGTTTTAAAGAGCATTACACCCTACTTTCCTCGAGTATTTTTAGGGCCCGGTTCCCTCTTGCCTCGGATATTATCAGGGTCCGGTTCCGTCTTGCCTCGAATATTATTAGGGTCTGGTTCTCTCTTGCCCCGGATATTATTAGGGTCCGGTTCCCCCTTTCCTACCATACAACCATATCTTACCTTTCTTTGTCTCTATAATTATAACCTTCATTCATACTTTCAATATTTATATTAGCATACATACATTATTCATACATATTCATTCCATACTTACTACACATTACCTCCCTTGACAATACGTGCATTATTCGAAGATCATTCACGTACCGACAAGCATTCATTCATAACATAAATATAACTATCACATATATCTCATTATGACATACACTTACCACTTAAGGTAAGTGTAATAACATTCACATTGAGTATGCACACAACCCCGAAAACATAACAATTAAAATGGGGCTAGAAACTCACCTAAACTCGGTTCCTTTAAGAGTTAATAGTAATCCCCTTATTTAATTGAGCATAGCTAACTATATGACAATTATATGTGTCAATTAACTATTTCTAACTATATCATACTTCTAAGTTATGGTAACCCCTAGCTACGGGGGGGTCCAGGGGCAGAGCCCTTGGCTGGGGTCGAGCTGTCAGATCAGCTTGGAAAACTTTTATTTCCATTAACTGCCATAACACAATTTTCATTAGAATTCATTATTTATTATTTATTCACTAACTCATTCGTTATACGAATGGTCTTTGGTTGAGCCTCATTCGCTATCTTATTTGTTATGACGAATGGCTCCATTCGTTATCTCGTCAAGGTGAATGAATGTATAAAGAATGAGTAGGCTATTCGTGCTTTCTTTGAGACGAATGAAGGGCTCATTCATCATAGGATCACGTGAAGGTATCTATAACGAATGGCTTCATTCGTTTTCTCCTAATGGCGAGTGAACAAATGACGAACAAACAAGGTCATTCGTGACTCCTATAAGACGAATGAGGGCGCATTCCTTATGCATGCATCCTCAATCGTTATGATTGCTTAACGAATGATCAGTCATTCGTTATTCATAACAAATGAATATCTGTTCTTATCAATCATTGACTCTGATTGTCAAAGTCAAAATTGTCAAGAACATAACATAGTCAACATACACCAAATCAGCGATTAACTATCACATCACGATGAAACAACATAGAATTGGTATCATCGGGCTCGTAATCACACCGCCTATAAACCCCCATCATCCAAACATCCAAACATTCTGTGACATCCCAAATCGGTTGGGAAGGAGAACTAAGCTTTCTTTATAAGGAGGTAGATACCTTCCCCATCATAACGCATTTTGGGCGCTTAATGGTAGTGGATGAGAAGAGGATTCCACAGTTAAGTGTGCTCATGTGGGAGTAGTATGAGGATGGGTGACCACCTGGTCAACCAAAAGCAAATCCGTGAGGCGATGGTGGTACGTCCCGGCCAAAGAGGACAATATTATGGTGTGGTGGTAGCTGGGCTGTTACATATGGTATCAGAGCCAAGGCCGGACCGGTGGTGCCAGGTCCCGCGAGGACGCTGGACCACTAAGGGGGGTGGATGGTGACATCCCACATCGGTTGGGAAGGAGAACAAAGCCTTCTTTATAAGGAGGTGGATACCTTCCCCATCATAACGTGTTTTGGGCGCTTAATGGTAGTGGATGAGAGGAGAATTTCACAGATAAGCGTGCTCAGGTGGGAGTAGTATGAGGATGGGTGACCACCTAGGCAACCAAAAGTAAATCGGTGAGGCGATGGTGGTACGTCCCGGCCAAAGCGGACAATATCATGGTGCGGTGGTAGCTAGGCTGTTACAACGATAATAAAGCGGTTAACCTTTACCAAAAGTTATTTATCAAATGCTTTTTACAGTATTATAATGTAATATAGATAATCGACTTGCCATTAAACACTAACCATAAACTTATTTATATTTTAACAAAATAAAATCCCATTACTTAAAATGTAAACGTAAGGTTGAAAACATACCTAGTGGGATTTGCAGCTTTGACCACTGGATCTAGATAGATATACTATAACGGATTTATTTCTGACGAACTGATAAGTTGTCACTTGTAGAGAGAAGAGAGAAGAATAGAGATATGAGAACCATTAAGTTGAATATGTTTAAATAAAAATATGAAATTGCTTTACTTAAAGAAAAAAATTAATGCATGCAACAAAGTCAAACTCATAAGGACAAAATGCTGAAAAGTGAAAACTTACAGCTATTCTTGCAGTTTGTTGTCTTCATTTTACAATTTTCAAAATGTTAGATTTGCTTTTTCAATTTACAAATTACATGTACTATCAAAAGCTATTTACCTGTGTACCAAACTTTTGTTAACAATAATAAAGCGGTTAACATTTACCAAAAGTTATTTACAAAACGCTTTTTACAATATTATAATGTAATATAGATAATCGACTTGCCATTAAAAACTAACCGTAAACTAATTTATATTTTAACAAAATAAAATTCCAGAATTTTAAATGTAAACGTAAGGTCAAAAACGTACGTAGTGGGATTTTAAGCTTAGAAACACATCATTACAATTGTGTGAGTTCCATAAATAAAGAAATCAAAAGCCATTGCAGATCACGCCCCAACGATCGGAAACGAAAGTTGCAGCACCTTTGACCACCGGATCTAGATAGATATATTATAACAGATTTATTTCCGACGAACTGATAAGTTGTCACTTGTAGAGAGAAGAAATATAGAAGAATAGAGATATGAGAAACATTAGGTTGGATATTTTTAAATAAAGATATGAAATGGCTTTACTTGAAGAAAAAAATTAATGCATTCAACAAAGTCAAACTCATGATGACAAAATGCTGAAAAGTGAAAACTTACAGCAATTCTTTGCAGTGTGTTATCTTCATTTTACAATTTTCAAAACGTTAGGTTTGCTTTTTCAATTTACAGGTTACATGTACTATCAAAATCTATTTACCTGTGTACCAAACTTTTGTTGACGGTAATAAATCGGTTTAACCATTACCAAAAGTTATTTACCAAACGATGTTTACAATAATTATAATGTAATATAGATAATCGACTTGCCATTAAAAACTAACCGTAAACTTGTTTATAGTTTAAGAAAATAAAGTCCCAGAACTTTAAATGTAAACGTAAGGTCGAAAACATACCTAGTGGGAAATGAAGCTTAGAAACACATCATAACAATTCTGCGAGTTCCGTAGATAAAGAAATCATAAGGCATTGCAGATCACTACCAAGCGATCGGAAACGAAGGTTGCAGCAGCTTCGACCACCAGATCTAGACGAATGGCCTTAGCGAATGGCCTTAACGAATGAGCTAATTCGTCCTTATTTCCTTAACGAATTACATACTAGTTCGTCCTTATTTCCTTAACGAATTAGATGCTAATTCGCTATTTTTCCGCTAACGAATTAGGGAACCTCGTACATATCTTTTCCGGCGCCGCCAATGCCGGAAAAACGCAAATCTCACCGGAAAAACGTATTTTCATCGTTTTACACTGTTTTTCATCGTTTTTTTTTCCCGTTCGATCCAGATCTGAGCTAGGGTGACCCCTAAGCTCATCTTAGGTTCGGTTTATACCCGATTCCACCCGAATCTCGTGACTTTAACGATGTAACGGTGTCGGCTCGTTGTTTCGTAACTAAATATAGCGGGTTTGGGTCCATACAACATCAAACTAACATACCTCGGGTTGATGCTCGGGTTCCTTGGTGATTTCGGCTAGAGAAAGAGAAGACTAGAGAGATATCTTAAGTGTGTGTTTTGGTGGTGTATGGAGTATGTGTGAAATGAATGATTAAATGGGTATTAATGATTTATATAATTATGGATCATGGGCTTAAGCCCATGGTCTTTCCTTCTTTCTTTCATAACCCAAGTCCATAACCCAAGTCCATATCCCATATCCATTTAACCCAACACTAGCCCAACTCGTATTCTATTTATCTAAACCGATAACGACCCACTATAAATAGACGAAATTTATTTTACTATTATAACCAAAAGTAGGATGTTACACGTTACTTCTCCGCTAACGAATTAGGGTTAGGTCAGAGAATGTTAGAAACATTCTCTGACATTCCCTTATTCTCGTACGCCGCCTTTCCGGCGCCGCCGTGCCGGAAAAACGGGCGGTGGTCGGAAAAGCGTATTGTCGCACCGTTTTTCACCGTTTTTCGTCCTGTTTGATCCAGATCTGAGCTAGGGTGACCCCTACGCTCATCTTTTGATCGGTTTATACCCGACTTCATCCGGATCTCGTGACTTTAACGGTTTAGGGTGTCGGCTCATAGTTTCGCGACTAGATCTAGCGGGTTTGGATCTATACAATATCATACTATCATTACCTCGGGTTGATGCTCGGGTTTCTTGGTGATTTCGGCTAGAGAGAGAAAGTAGGATGAGAGAGGGCTAAGTGTGTATGTTTTTTATGGTGTAAGGAATAAGTGAAATGTATGGATTAATGCATAATTATTGTTTATATATTATGGGTCATGAGCTTAAGCCTGGTTTTTTCTCTCTTTCTTTGTAATCCAAGTCTATTACCAATTTTATTTATCCCAACACAAGCCCAACTCATACTACTTAACATTATTATTTTCTTAACCGAAACGAGAAAACGGGATGTTACAGGTTATTGAAAGATCATATAACTTTGTGACTCGATTGTATTTCGTTATGCCAACAGTGAATTTCTTTACCTTCTCATCTGGAAAAAACTCTAGGTATGCGTAGATTTTTAAAACTTGCTTCCATCTTTCATGACATACGTTCTCCTAGCCAACACATTCCATTTATCCTATATGGAAGGCTCATTGTTTTTTTCTGCACTTATATTTGCTTTTTTACTTGTTCCTAAATAAAGTATATTTCAAAATCTAAAACCATTAATACTATTTAAAAAAAAATCCTTGAAAAGCTTCACTTTTTCAACAAAATATTTCTAATGGCTTTTGTCTAGATAATTGTATATGGTAAAAGCTTCTTTTGTTTTTAAAGCGAATTTCAAGTGCACGTTGAAAGTTTTTTACCAAGTCATTTCCACTTTTCATAATTATATTTTTCGTGTCATCATTAGGTATCTTCCACGATGCCTATATGTTTAACACATTTTCCATTAGAATTTTGAATCATAATTAATTTGCTAACTAAAAAGTTCAAGGGCTTCTTTGTAGTTAAATCATTCTTTTATAGGTCAGGGACTGTTCTGTCTTTCATCCAAACATCCAGTTCGTTATTCAGTCCGAATGGGGATTCTTAATGAATGAGCCCTTATAAGGAACTGACTACTATAGCGAATCAACCCATATAACGAACTAATCTGCATAACGAATTGACCCCTATGACGAACTGATCTGGTCAACGAATGAGCCCTATAACGAATGGGGTTCATTCGTCCCTCTCTTAACGAATGGCCTTAACGAATGAGCTAGTTCATCCTTATTTCCTTAACAAATTACATACTAGTTCATCCTTTTTTCCTTAACGAACTAGATGCTAATTCGCTATTTTTCCGCTAACGAATTAGGGTTAGGTCAGAGAATGTCAAAAACATTCTCTGACACCTTAACCTCGTAAAAATCTTTTCCGGCGCCGCCATTGCCGGAAAATCGCAAATCTCACCGGAAAAACGTATTTTCATCGTTTTACACCGTTTTTCATCGTTTTTCGTCCCGTTCGATCCATATCTGAGCTAGGGTGACCCCTAAGCTCATCTTAGGTTCGGTTTATACCCGATTCCACCCGAATCTCGTGACTTTAACGATGTAAAGGTGTCGGCTCGTTGTTTCGTAACTAAATATAGCGGGTTTGGGTCCATACAACATCAAACTAACATACCTCGGGTTGATGCTCGGGTTCCTTGGTGATTTCGGTTAGAGAAGGAGAAGACTAGGGAGAGATCTTAAGTGTGTGTTTTGGTGGTGTATAGAGTATGTGTGAAATGAATGATTAAATGGGTATTAATGGTTTATATAATTATGGATCATGGGCTTAAGCCCATGGTCTTTCCTTTTTTCTTTCATAACCCATATCCATTTAACCCAACACTAGCCCAACTTGTATTCTATTTATCTAAACCGATAACGACCCACTATAAATAGACGAAATTATTTTATTATTATAACCAAAAGTAGGATGTTAAAGTCTTCCCTCCTTAAAGAGGTTTCGTCCCCGAAACCTAACTATTACATAAACAAATTCGGGTAAAACTTGTGCATCTCCTCCTCAACTTCCCAAGTAGCATCTGAACCCTTGCGATGCTTCCACATCACTTTCACTAACGGAATAACTTTGCGAGGAAGCTGCTTTTCCTTGCGGTCGACTATCTCGATTGGTTGTTTAATATAGTTCAACTGTTCATCAACCTCAATGTCCATTAATGGCACGTGCAACGTGTCATCAGCAAGACACTTTCTCAGGTGAGAGACATGGAAGGTTGAATGAATTCCTTCTAACTCTTCTGGCAAATCCAGCTTATAAGCCACTTCACCTACACGATTTATAATTTTAAACGGTCCAATGTACCTCGGGCTCAACTTCCCCCTTTTCCTGAAGCGAATTATTCCTTTCCAAGGCGAGACCTTGAGCATCACATTGTCACCAACGTTAAACTCAATCGGTCGTCGCCGCTTATCAGCATAAGACTTTTTTCTGTCTTGAGCAGCTTTCATTCTTGCCTTGATCTGATCGAACTTCGAAGAGGTTTCTTGCACACCTTCTAGGCTTCCCGTCTCTTTCTGGCCAATCTCACCCCAACACACCGGGGTCCTACATCGTCTACCGTATAGCATCTCAAATGGTGGCATACCAATACTTGAATGGTAGCGGTTGTTATAGGAGAACTCTGCTAGATGCAGATGATCATCCCAACTTCCTCCAAAGTCTAAAACACAAGCACGTAGCATATCCTCAAGGGTTTGGATCGTCCTTTCAGACTGTCCATCGGTTTGAGGATGATGCATCGTACTAATGTTCAATCTCGTTCCCATAGCTTCATGGAACTTCTTCCAAAACCTCGAAGTGAATCGAGTATCTCTATCAGACATGATCGATAACGGCACTCCATGCTTGGCCACAACCTCTTTTATGAACAGATTTGCTAACGTTTCTGACGAGATGGCCTCTCGTATGGGCAGAAAGTGAGCACTTTTGGTCAAACGGTCCACTATCACCCAGATGGTATCATGATGCTTAGCTATACGAGGTAGCTTAGTTATGAAATCCATGGTGATGTGTTCTCATTTCCATTCTGGTATCTCAAGAGGCTGCATCTTTCCATAAGGTTTCTGGTGCTCTGCCTTGACTTGCAAGCAAGTTAGGCACTTACTGACATAATCTACTACATCATTCTTCACGCCTGGACACCAGTAATCTCTTTTCAAATCTTGGTACATCTTCGTGGTTCCTGGATGAATTGAATATCTTGACTTATGAGCTTCATCTAAGATTGGACCTCTGAGATCCCCATGGCATGGTATCCACATACGGTCAAACCTAGTCTTAACACCATGAGTGTTTTCCATCAACTCGTCTTTCTGACCGAAAATCCTTTCTTTCTTCACTAGCCTTTCATCTACCAACACTTCAGACTGTACTGTGATGATTTCATCAAACAGACTTGAATTCATAATCAACCGGTATGACTTCACTGTTGCAATGACTTCCTCATTCTTACGACTTAGCGCATCGGCGACCACATTAGCTTTACCAGAATAGTACTTAATGTCGCATTCGTAATCCTTAATCAACTCCAACCACCTCCTCTGTCGCATGTTCAGCTCTTTCTGTTCGAAGAAATACTTCAAACTTTTATGATCCGTATAAATAGTACACTTAGTACCATACAGGTAATGCTCCATATCCTTAAGGCATGCACTACTGCTCCTAGCTCTAAATCATTCATCGAATAAGTACTCTCATGGACTTTCAACTGTCTAGACGCGTAAACTATCACCTTTCCTCGTTGCATCAAAACGCAACCTAACCCACGATGGAAGCATCAGTACAAACAACCAAATCCTCGTCACCATCGGGTAAAGTAAGGATTGGAGCTTGCGTGAGTCTCTTCTTCAACTCCCGAAAAGCCTCTTCTAGAAACTTACCCCAACTGAATACTATCGACTTTCGGGTCATACCGGTCAACGGTGCGGCTATCTCGGAGAAACCTTTGATGAATCTCCTATAGTAGCCAGCTAACCCTAGGAAGCTTCGTATATCAGTCGAATTCTGTGGAGTCTTCCAGTTTGTTATCGCCTCAATCTTGGCTGGGTCCACGGTAATCCCTCCAGGATTAATCACGTGACCTAGAAATTGCACTTCTCGCAACCAGAACGCGCATTTCGAAAACTTAGCATACAACTTCTCTTTCTTCAGAACTTCCAATACTTCCCTCAAATGCCCGGCATGATCAGACTCACTCTTTGAATAGATCAATATATCGTCGATGAAAACAATAACTGACTTATCCAGCATTGGCCTACACACCCTATTCATCATGTCCATAAATGCAGCAGGAGCATTTGTTAGACCGAATGACATCACGAGGAACTCGTAATGTCCGTATCGCGTTCGGAACGCTATTTTAGGGATGTCTGCCTCTTTCACCTTCAGTTGATGATAGCCTGATGTGAGATCTATCCGGGAGAACCAATTTAAACCTTGAAGTTGGTCAAACAGATCATCAATCCTTGGCAAAGGATATCTATTCTTTACCGTAAGCTTATTCAACTCGCGATAGTATATGCACATTCTCATACTTCCATCCTTCTTCTTCACGAATAACACTGGTGCGCCCCACGGAGAAACACTTAGCCTTATAAAACCCTTGTCGAGGAGTTCTTGCAGTTGGGACATCAGTTCTTTCATCTCGGACGGTGCTAGACGGTAAGGCGCTTTCGCGACGGGTTGGGCTCCTGGTACTAAATCTATCTGAAATTCTATCTCTCGCTCCGGTGGCAACCCCGGAAGATCCTCAGGGAATACTTCTGGGTAGTCGCACACGATAGGAACATCTTTCATCTCTTTCGTCTCGGCCGTAGCGTTGACTACATACGCCAGGCACCACACCCTCGCCTTAGCAAACCCTCGGCTTTTATCATCGAAATGACATTAAGCCCAGAACTTTCCTTATCACCATAAACAGTCACCGTACTACCATTCAAGGATTTTGACCTTATCATCCTACTCTTACATACTATCTGAGCTTCATACTCAGACAACCAATCCATTCCCAAAACTACATCAAACCCTCCTAAGGTCATAACACACAGGGTAACAGGGAACTCATGTCCCTCTAACTCTATCTTACAGTTTTTAACCATTCTCATTATTTTAACCGAAGAGTCACTAGCGGTTTCTACTATAAAAGTTTCAGACACTAGGCAACATTTCATTTTAGCTAATTTACTAAACTGTGTAGCTACGAAACTTCTATTCGCACCCAAATCGAATAATACTGAAGCAGAAATACCGTTTACTAAAAACGTACCAGTCACCACATCTGGAATCTTTTTAGCCTGCTCCTGGGTCAACATGAGGCCCTTGTCCTTGGCCTATCTTGATCGGCATCTTTCTTCCCACTACCTCCAGCTCCACCATCAGTACACTCCCTTTCCATATGACCCATCTTACCACACTTGTAGCATGCGGGTTTTACATCACACTCATTAGCATAGTGCCCCACCTTCCCACACTTATAACAGGCATTTGTCCCAAGCCTACACTCTCCACCATGAGCCTTTCCACACTTGTGACACACATCCGAACCAGTAACCCACTTGCACTCGCCACCGTGCACTTTCCCACACGTCTTGCACGTCTTCCTCTCCCACACCTTTTGCTTCTTGTCCTTAGGGTTCCATAACTGAGTACCGGGTCGTTTAACAGGAGTGACCCACTTCTTGTCTTTCTTCTCTTCTCCCACCACAACATCGTCCGCATCCAGATCCTCATAAACCATCTCTGCGAGTTCGACAGCAGAGTCAAAAGTAGCAGGTTTATTCGCCCTGACCAGCATGCGAACTTTCTAAGGCAATCCCCTCACATAGCACTTGATTCTCTTCGCCTCAGCGTTGACCATATCGGGCACCAACCTTGACATTCGGTTGAATTCAGTGGTGTACTCACGATGGGTCATCGTCCCAGCTTTCAAGTTTAGGAACTTTATCTCCGCCCTCTCAACCTCGGCGTCAGCACAGAATTTCTTCATAACCAGTTCTTTCAGATCCTCCCACCTCATAGCCTTGATTTCCTCTCGACTTATTCTCTGCTCAATAGATTCCCACCAATACATCGCCTCATCTTCAAACGATTGGGTGGCATATCCGACAGCTTGATCGGGATGACACTCGCTAATGCAAATAATTTTATCCATGGCGGTTATCCATTGAAGGGTAGCGATTGTGTCTCCCAAACCAGTCAGCTTCGGCGGGTCACAACCCTTGAAGGACTTATAGTTGCAACCACCTCGGCTCTTCTCCCTATCATCCACTTTCATAGACCTTACAACACTCGAAGCCTCCCTCTACCCTTCACCATCCTTCCTACCACCCCCTCCCGCTCCTTCAGCGGTTCTTTCACGGCCTCCAGCAGACCCCTCCGGATTCATGTTTTTCACAGCCGTGGCTACTGCTTGGACAATAGCTGCTTGGATTAAGGAATCAAGTTGAACCCCTTCATTATTATCAGGGTTTCTTCCAGCTGCGCTTCCTTCAGCTCCAATGTTGGAAGCTGTTTCTACCGAAGGTTGCTGGACACGACGAGTCCTGCCACGACGTCCAGTGCGGCCTCCTTCTCCAACAACTGCCCTAGATCCAGCCATCGTATTTTGGAAAGGAAAACACAAACGTCATCACTTAAGGAACTATTTAGTACAAGGATAGTAAGGCTAAAAGTTAATAACAGTGGCCAGCTGTGATTAGCTGATCACGTTACTTTCCGTGACCTATACACTTCCTCTTATGAGTCTATTTGTGCTAGTTCTACTCTAAACAGTTAACCAATCGAACAATCAATTAATACTATCCCTAACATTCACATATTCTTTCTTCAGCAATTAAGCTAACATTTACATACATATTTAATCATACAATTTACCGTTACTGAGCTTGCTTGAGTGACACATGGCTATCTCGAACTGGCATCTTCTTTCTTTTCTTACTTTAATCCCATTCTATGTTCGAGTCTAAGCATATAGGATGCTTAAATCTCTCGAACTTTGCTCTGATACCAACTTATAAGGCCCCGTTACCGGTAGCCCTACTTTGGTGTTGGATTTACTCATAAACATAGTTCTACAAATCAGAGTTAATTAAAACTTTGCGCGGAATTTAAAACTTCAACCATAATATCTTACATAACCTCCAAATCTTGTCTTATAAAACATTCATAGTCATTTAAAACAAAACATAGTCTTTCAAACATCACAACATTTCTTCGAGATGCCAGTGTCTTCGATTCCGTGCCATGTGTCTTCAATCATGCGAGCTGCCTCAACCTATTTTCCTGCGTGCATACTAAAAGTCAGCTACGCTGAGTGAGTTCTAATTAATCACATGACTTACTTTACATACACATATACGTGCCCAAAGGTACGCATTACATACTTAACCTGTCCATCATTCATCATACACAATCATAACTAACCTTACGCTATAAAGAGCATTCGCCCTACATACCTCAGATATTATTAGGGTCCGGTACCCTCTATCCTCGGATATTATTAGGGTCCTGTCACCCTTCATCCTCGGGTATTATTAGGGTCCGGTACCCTCCATCCTCGGATATTATTAGGGTCCGGTACCCTTTCTTCCATACCTTTATAACATACTTTTCTATATACATAATCCTAAGTTTTGTACGTACATACATCAATCATTCTTCATCTTACATCATATATATATAACATCAACCATTTCCTGACAGTACATGCAATTCCGAAGATCGTTCATGTACCGACAAGAAATCATTCATACATTTCACATAATACATATATGGCATACACTTATCACTTAGGATAAGTGTATTAACTAATCACATCGAGTATGCACACAGCCCCGAAAACATAACAAGGAATGGGGCTAGAAACTCACCTGAAGTCGGTTACGTTCACCGTTTATAGTTATTCCTTTCTTGAGCTGTGCACGACTAACTGTATAACAATTACACGTATCAATTATCTATCACTACCCATATCACGTTTCTAGTTTAATTAGTACCCTCAACGAACGGGGGTCCGGGGGCAGCGCCCCTGGCAGCGGGGTCTAGCGGCGGCAGCCCCTAGCAGGGTCCAAGGGGCAGAGCCCCTGGCTGGGGTCGAGCTGCCAGGTCAGGTTGGAAATATTTTATTTCCATTAACTGTCTTAACACATTTTCCATTAGAATTTTGAATCATAATTAATTTGCTAACTTAAAAGTTCAAGGGCTTCTTTGTAGTTAAATCATTCTTTTATAGGTCAGGGATTGTTCTGTCTTTCATCCAAACATCCAGTTCGTTATTCATTCCGAATGTGGATTCTTAACGAATGAGACCTTATCACGAACTGATTACTATAGGGAATCAACCCATATAACGAATTGACCGCTATGACGAACTGATCTGGTCAACGAATGAACCCTATAACGAATGGCCTTAGCGAATGGCCTTAACGAATGAGCTAGTTCGTCCTTATTTCCTTAACGAATTACATACTAGTTCGTCCTTATTTCCTTAACGAATAAGATGCTAATTCGCTATTTTTCCGCTAACGAATTAAGGTTAGGTAAGAGAATGTCAGAAACATTCTCTGACACCTTAACCTCGTACATATCTTTTCCAGTGCCGTCTTTCTGGCGCCGCCATTGCCGAAAAATCGCAAATCTCACCGGAAAAACGTATTTTCATCGTTTTACACCGTTTTTCGTCCCGTTCGATCCAGATCTGAGCTAGGGTGACCCCTAAGCTCATCTTAGGTTCGGTTTATACCCGATTCCACCCGAATCTCGTGACTTTAACGATGTAACGGTGTCGGCTCGTTGTTTCGTAACTAAATATAGCGGGTTTGGGTCCATACAACATCAAACTAACATACCTCGGGTTGATGCTCGGGTTCCTTGGTGATTTCGGTTAGAGAAGGAGAAGACTAGAGAGAGATCTTAAGTGTGTGTTTTGGTGGTGTAGGGAGTATGTGTGAAATGAATGATTAAATGGGTATTAATGGTTTATATAATTATAGATCATGAGCTTAAGCCCATGGTCTTTCCTTCTTTCTTTCATAACCCAAGTCCATAACCCATATCCATTTAACCCAACACTAGCCCAACTCGTATTCTATTTATCTAAACTGATAACGACCCACTATAAATAGACGAAATTTATTTTATTATTATAACCAAAAGTAGGATGTTACACGTTACTTCTCCGCTAACGAATTAGGGTTAGGTAAGAGAATGTCAGAAACATTCTTTGACATTCTCTTATTTTCGTACGCCGCCTTTCCGGCAGCGCCGTACCGGAAAAACGGGCGGTGGCCGGAAAAGCGTATTGTCGCACCGTTTTTCACCGTTTTTCGTCCTGTTTGATCCAAATCTGAGCTAGGGTGACCCCTACGCTCATCTTTTGATCGGTTTATACCCGACTTCATCCGGATCTCGTGACTTTAACGGTTTAGGGTTTCGGCTCATCGTTTCGCGACTAGATCTAGCGAGTTTGGATCTATACAATATCATACTATCATTACCTCGGGTTGATGCTCGGGTTTCTTGGTGATTTCGGCTAGAGAGAGAAAGTAGGATGAGAGAGAACTAAGTGTGTGTGTTTTTAATGGTGTGAGGAATAAGTGAAATGGATGGATTAATGCATAATTATTGTTTATATATTATGGGTCATGAGCTTAAGCCCATGGTCTTTTCTCTCTTTCTTTGTAATCCATGTCTATTACCCATTTTATTTAACCGAAAAGAGAAAACGGGATGTTACAGGCTATTGAAAGATCATATAACTTTGTGACTCGATTGTATTTCGTTTTGCCAACAGTGAATTTTTTTACCTTCTCGTCTGGAAAAACCTCTAGGTATGCGTAGATTTTTAAAACTTGCTTCCATCTTTCATGACATACGTTCTCCTAGCCAACACATTCCATTTATCCTATATGGGAAGGCTCATTGTTTTTTTCTGCACTTATATTTGCTTTTTTACTTGTTCCTAAATAAAGTATATTTCAAAATCTAAAACCATTAATACTATTTCAAAAAAATCCTGAAAAGCTTCACTTTTTCAACAAAATATTTCTAGTGGCTTTTGTCTAGATAATTGTATATGGTAAAAGCTTCTTCTGTTTTTAAAGCGAATTTCAAGTGCACGTTGAAAGTTTTTTACCAAGTCATTTCCACTTTTCATAATTATATTTTTCGTGTCATCATTAGGTATCTTCCACGATACCTGTATGTTTAAAAACAACATTTAAAATTAAATAGTAGTATATTATTCAAAAATTGAAAGAAGAAAATATAATATCTTAATGCACTCCCAAACATCATCGTATTGTTTTTTATGTTTATACTTGTAGCTAGTTTGTAGTAAGAAATCTGTTTCCTAAACTCTAGACAAGCCCATGACTTAAAAGGCCCCATATTTTTGCCAATCGCTAAACCATTACTATCGAATTCAATTGTAACTTTGTCTAGATCTTTGATGATCTTATTGTTAGGGCTCAAATTTTATAGTCGGATCTGTGGTCAGCTCAGGATCCTTAATATGCTTGGGATCCCGAATATGTTCAGGATTCTCGAATAAGTTTAGTATCCTGAGTATTAATGCTAATAAATAGATATTTCTCTCTTGGCGTTGATTTATAATTGCAGATATTAATTGTTGATTTAGTCCATGCAAAATACACGGTTGGTGGTTGCATAAAACGTATGGAATGAGCTATAACCGTTAGGATTAAGGGCCCAGCAATGGTTAACGCTCAAATATTGACTGTATACTGAAATCTCGCACTTATAGTTAATCTCATCATGTGGGAGAACTCTATTATTGTTAGGAATCATTTCTATGTATAAGGATCCCGGATTTACTGACAGGGTTTCAGTATTCGGTATCCCTGATAATTACTAACTGTTGTATTATCCTCGAATATTTGAGGTTATTTCGCAAGTAGGACCATGTTTGACGAGTGACTCCCAAAAGAATCGGTCAAAGACGTGGGATGAACGTTGATTAACGTGGATAGACTCAAAGAAGAGTGCTCCAACGGCTATATTGGAAGACTCTTTCAGTTCCGGGATACTCGGAGAGTTAGTTAGGGATTTTCAGTATAAATAGGCTGCTGTGATCGGTTAGAAAAATGCATGTAACAGATACTTCACATTGATAGCTAGCAAAACTCATTGTAACACTTAGTATTCGATCGATTATCAGCTCCAACACTTGTAATCAATCTTTTTCGTTATTAATAAATAAACGGTGATAGTTTTCACCGTCCTGGGGTTTTTTGTGCCGGAGATCCTCAAGATCAAGGGCTATTTCCCTCGAAATCAAATCGTTGTGTTCACCATATTTTTTATCAATCACTCTACCTCACATACAAATTTGATCACAAAATTACTTTGTTATTTTTTTTACCAAAACACTTATTACATTTTGCAGGTCCTTGTTGCGCTTACTAGACAATTTTTCTAAACATAAAGCAAAGAATTAATCTAAAGTTATAAAACGGTAAACTCTTTGCAGTCAGTCAATCACCAAATAGAATATATGAAACTACAATTAATCAGAAACATCTAAAACCACAAGCTATTCAAAGTCTACAAATCCAAAACAATTTGGCACCCACCGTGGGGCAAACGGTGCTTTGATCATTATTAAACCTCAAATCAAACCTTACTTTCAACATCCACAACATGTCTTCCCAACCGAAGAATGTTTCCTCTCCTGCCGCAGCTTCAGATTCCTCTGTGAGGCCTCTTATGCCTCCTCCTCCTCCTCCTGCTGGTGGTATTCCGAAGAAACCTGACAACACCCATAAGAAACCTGCTACTCCCATGTTCTCAGGATCGAGACCGTCCCCCAGGATCCCATCATGGTATCTAACAACGACCTTCTATCTATGTATAGACGGTTACAAGAACAGATGGATCGCCAGAACAAGACCAACCAGATGCTCGTGAAGGAACTGGAAGATATCAGGAAAGCCAAGAAGCCGGTGGAAGAATTCACACCACTAATCCCGAGATCTCTGGATTTACTACTCCAGGATCCTCAGGATTGGTGCGTCCGGAGTTGACTATGGCATACAACTCTGGATCCTCATTTTTTCAGCACTAAGGGTCTGCAGTATTGCACTCATCTGGATCCCAGAGATACTTGCATGCATCTTCTGCTGGGCCGTTTCAACACGCAGGATTCTCAGGATCATTTCAACAGTCCGGATCCTCGGGATTGTTCCATCAGACATGATCCTCAGGTCCTTATCAGCAGGCGGTATCCTCAGGATTTCAACAACAGGCAGGATTCTCAGGTGTGCCTCCATCAGGGTTCTCCAATCCTCAACAGCCATTTGCTCAGACTCAGCAGTTCACAGGATCCTCTGAGGTGCACCAGGGAGACTTTATCCCGATGCAGGCTAACACTTCGACCACTCCATTTGCTACTCCGGGAAATACTATGTTTGGGAATGCAAGCTACAAACCCAGGCTGCCCAGAAAATTAATCAGGGTAACACTTTGAATACAATTCCCTTTAATGCTAATCAAGGATTTTTGCAGGATGCAGGCATAAGTTCAAGTTTAGCCCGGGAATTACAGAAGCCTAAGGACATGATCTCAAATGTTCCTGGTGTAATCCGTCCCATAGCTGAAGTTCCCACAGACAGTCACAGACTATCCCGATTTGTGCCATCAATTGGTGACGTACAAATCCCAAAACGGTTTCAAACCCCAAATATGAAACTATACAATGGTTCCACGGATCCTGAGGAACATGTTGCACAGTATAGAGAGCGTATGGAGATCAACCCAATCCCTATGGAAATCAAGGAAGCGTGTCTTTGCAAGAGATTTGGTTCTACCTTGACTGGAGCAACCATGAAATGGCTACTGAGTATTCCTCCTAACACCATCACCTCCTTTTCTCATTTAGTTAACTTGTTCAATAACCAGTTTTCTTGTAGTAGAACGTTTGAGAAGATGACAGCTGATCTTTATAGGGTTACCCAAAATATGATCAGACGAACAGGAAAGCTGAATCCCCGGGAAAATCATATCGATCAAAGCCTTACTATAACCCTGATAACCCCAGGATTAATGCAATTGATGATGAAGATGATGAATAATATCCTAAGATCTCTGAATATTGTTTTTCTGTTGATGTTGGTGGATTAATATGTGCCATGTAGGACTTAAGTGAAAAAGCCAGGTGGCCAAAGAAGATGGAGAAACAAGGAACCTGGAAAGACAAGTCAAAATGGTGTGCCTTCCACGAGGATTTCGGGCACTTGACTGATGATTGCATTGCACTCAGAAGGGAGATTAGCTATCTTCTCAGAAAGGGCCACTTGAAAGAGCTACTTGGCCGGAAGAAGGGAAAAGAACAAAATCCTGAAAAAGTTCCTGAGAAGGCGACTCCTCCACCAAAAAATGCAAAAACAATCATGTTCATATCCAGATGATCTAACATCTGTGGAACCTCTTATTCTGTTGCGAAAAGAAATGATGATCAAAGGAAGTTAGAAGTGGTTGACAGACCAACAAAGACATCCGTTCTCACTCAAGCAAAGACCATATCCTTTTATGAAAGTGATAGAGTCAATATTCAAGATCCTCACCATGATAGTTTGGTAATAACATTATATGTGGCTAACCATTATATGCGCAGGATCCTCATTGATGGTGGAAGCTCTGTCAACATTATTCAACTAGATGTGCTGAAAAAGATGAATATTCCTGAAGATGAGATTATCCCCAGGACCTTAGTATTGGTTGGATTCAGTGGAGAGACTAAGAATAATATTGGGGATATCAAACTCCCAGTATATGTTGAAGGGGTAAACAAAATGCAAAAATTTTGTGTTATTGACTGTTTATCTTGTTGCAATATTATATTAGGCAGGACCTGGATACACGACATGGAAGCAGTCCCCTCCACTTATCACCAATGTGTGAAACTCCCAAGTCCTTGGGGAGTTATCAAAATCATCAGTGATCAACAAGATGCAAAGAATTGCTACACCTCTTCTATGAAGTGTACTGCCAAATCCCAGCAGGCGTAGCAATTACAGAAGCTGGCACGAGACGTAATGGAGGCCAGGGAACAAGAAATTAAATAAATACTTCCTTATCCCGAGGATCCTGAAGTCAAAGTGCTGATAGGGACAAGTATTCCTGAGAATATTGAGTCAAAGTTGCTCAATTTCTTTAAATCAAGACTGTCATCATTTGCATGGAAGCATGAAGATATGACAGGTATTTCCAAAGATATTATAACACATAAACTTGGAATTGATAATTCTTTCAGGCCAATCCATCAAAAGAGAAGAAAATTTGCACCTGAGAGAAACATAATCATCCAAGAAGAAGTTGAAAGACTCTTGACGGCGAATATGATTAGGGAAGTTCAATATCCCCGATGGTTAGCAAATGTGGTAGTTGTACAGAAAAAGAATGGCAAGTGGAGAGTTTGTGTAGATTTCACATACTTCAATAAGGCCTTCCCTAAGGATCCATTCCCTCTACCACACATAGATTCAATGGTAGACGCTATAGCTGGCCACAAAATGCTGACTTTATGGATGCATCCTCAGGATTTCAGCAATCCCAAATAGAACCTTCAGATCAAGAAGATACAGCCTTCATGACCACTACAGGTATTTATTGTTATATTGCTATGCCCTTTGGACTTAGAAATGCAGGTGCAACCTATCAAAGGTTAGTTAACATGATGTTCAAAGAGCAACTGGGGGACACGATGTAAGTTTATATTGATGATATGGTGGTGAAGTCCAAGAAAGCTGAGGATCACCTCCAGGATCTCAAGACCGCATTTGATATCCTCAACAAATATAACATGAAGCTGAATCCTTCAAAGTGCCATTTCGGAGTAAAGGCTGGCAAATTCTTGGGATACATGGTAACCAAAAGGGGGATAGAGGCGAGTCCAGAGCAAATACAAGCTATCTTGAATCTGAAATCCCCAGCATCAGTCAAGGATGTTCAAAGGTTACCTAGCAGGGTAGAAGCGCTCAACAGATCCATATCCAGATACTCAGAAAAATGCAAAGAATTTTATGATATCCTGAGGAAAAACAAGAAGTTCGAGTGGACCAGTAAGCATGAGGAAGTTTTAATATCCTTAAAAGCTATCTTTCTTCTACTCCTCTACTGGTAAAACCCGAGGAAGGTGAACCTCTATCTCTATATCTAGTTGTCTCAAATAATGCTGTAAATGCAGTTTTAGCCAAGGATCTCGAAGGTTAACAACATCCCATCTATTATGTAAGTAAAAGTTTTTTGGATGCTGAAACCTGGTATTCTTATCTTGAGAAATTAATCTTAGCACTTATTATGGCATCTACTAAACTTAGACACTATTTTGAAACTCACCCTATATGTGTTAAAACTAATTATCCTATTAAGTCTGTTTTGAGAAAACCAGAAATGTCAGGTAGGATGGCAAAATGGGATGTGAAGCTAAGTACATATGATATAGCATATGAACCTAGGACTGCCATCAAATCCCAGGCATTAGCAGACTTTGTGGCTAATTTCACCGGGGAACTTAAAGAAGAGGCAGACTTGGAAGTCCAACAACTTGAAGAAACCAAAGATAAGTGGACTGTGTACACTAATGGTGCTTCAAATGTTAGAGGAACAGGTCTCGGGATCCGGCTGAAATCGCCACAGGGGGATATTATACCTCAATCCATATCCTGCGGATTTCAAGCCACAAATAATGAGGCGGAATATGAAGCTTTGATAGCAGGATTACAATTAGCAATCGACATGAAAATCAGGTTTATTCAAGTACATGTTGATTCATTATTATTAACTAATCATTTTAATGGTTCATATGCTGTTAGAGGAGAAAAACTAATGAAATATTTAGAGCTAGTAAAAAAATAGCAGAGTGTTTTGAAATGTTTTATATTTCACAGGTACCTAGAGAAGAGAATGTTGAAGCAGATGCCCTAGCATATTTAGCTTCATCCTTTAGGATACCGGAAGGTGACAAGATTCCTATCATACATATCTTGAACCCAACAATAGGAGAGCAATGTGTCGATGAAATATCAGATGATGATGAAGATATGGGATTCAAGAATCCCGAGGATAATGAAAATTCTTGGATTATCCCGATCAGGAAATATATTCAGGATGGAGTTATCCCCAGGGATGAAAACCCAAGAGATTTTCGCACAAAGGTAGTCCCATATACTATAATGAATAACATAATATACAGGAAATATCTTGCAGGACCATATCTTAGATGCTTGGAGAAGGCAGAAGCTCAAGAAGTTCTTAAGGATATCCAAGAAGGAGATTGTAGGAATCACACTGGGGGCAGAGCACTATTCTCCAAAATCCTGAGGACAGGATACCGTTGGCCAATGATGAAAAGGGATGCTATGAATTATTCTTAGAAATGTGATGCATGCCAAAGACATAGCAACATTTTGCACCAGCCAGCAGAACCCTTGTATCCTGTTATATCCCCTTGGACTTTCATGAAGTGGGGAATGGATATTGTTGGAAAGCTACCCAGAGCTCCAGGAGAAAAAGTCTTTATGCTGGCTATGACTGATTATTTCTCAAAATGGATTGAATCAGAAGCCTTTGTTCAAGTCAGGAAGAAAGAGGTTATCTCATTCATCAAGCGCAATATCTTGACAAGATTTGGAATCCCAGTAGAAATAGTGTGTGACAATGGCTCACAATTCATTGGCAAGAGAACAACTAACTTATGTGCCCGTTGGGGAATCAAGATGATCACTTCAACGCCTGTCCATCCTCAGGCTAATGGTCAGGCCGAATCAAGCAACAAAATTATTATCAATAACCTGAAGAAAAAGTTGGGGTCTAAGAAAGGAAAGTGGGCCGACGAACTACCTTTTGTTCTTTGGGCAGATAGAACCACTTCGAAGAATGCTACCGGTCAGACTCATTTCTCATTGGTATTTGGAGCTGAAGCAGTTATCCCTACAGAGATGGTTATCCCTACAGCTAGAGTTAGTCATCAGAATCCCGAAGATAATACCCAAAGTCTACTTGAAGATCTGGATGCAGTAGAAGAACTCAGGGATTTAGCAAACATCATAATGGCATCTTATCAGCAGAAGATAGCAAAGTCCTACAACAAGTATATTAGGGTTTGTAGATTTCAAGAAGGGGATATAGTTCTCCGAAAAGCTTTTCAGAATACTACAATTCCTGGGGATGGAAATCTTGCACCAAAGTGGGAAGGTCCTTACTTGATTGAGCTAGAAGCAAGAAAGCGGGGCATACAGATTGTCTACTTTGGATGGTGACTTGTTACCAAGGGCTTGGAACGCTATCCACCTCAAAAAATATCCTATGTAAGACTGCTATCCCAAAGATAATTGTTATCTTGAGAAATTTAACAGTGATATTAAACAATTAAGGTATGTATTCGAATTTATATTTTTACTCATTTTCAATATTATTATTCATTTATCATGATACTGACTTAGGCATTGGAGGGGTGTTAGCAAGGCTAACACCCACCCCTCACCTAGATTTGACTGTTTTGTAGCCTGAAGATATGTGGTACTCCCACATGGAATGAAGTTAATTTGGGCTTTTTCGCCAGTTTATTTGGGCCTTGTCACCGGTTTATTTGGTCCTTGTCGCCAGTTAAGGTATTATTTAATGCCTCCCAAGGTTTAAGGGGTTTTCACCTCTTCTTAAGATCGCCTGTAGCGCACGTTTATTCAGCCGTAATTCGAGAGGCGGGGCCAGCACATGAAATATAGTGACTTGTTACCTCGTTATCCTCAGCTATTGGTTTGAATCTCAAGTTAATGGTAGACGTACCATTCCTAAGGTTTAAGGGGTTTTCACCTCTTCTAAGGGCCTTGTCGCCAGTTTATTTAGGACTAAGGTTTAAGGGGTTTTCACCTCTTCTAAGGGTCTTGTCGCTAGTTTATTTAGGCCTTGTCGCTAGTTTATTTAGTCCTTGTCGCCAGTTTAGTTCGGCCTTGTCGCCAGTTTATTTGGGCCCTGTCGCTAATTTATTTAGGCCTTGTCGCCAGTTTAGTTAGGCCTTGTCGCCAGTTTATTTGGGTCTTGTCGCCAGAATTTATGAATTTATTTTAAGGATAATGTTAACATTACGGGTCTATCAGTATATCCCCAGAATCGAAGGAACATCCTGAAAAATGATCGTATTACAAGGATAAAATGGTCTAGACATTATCAGGGTTAGTTGTTATATGATTCTGCTATGATTTCCTATTTGTGAATATTCTATATTTCATATTACTTGTCTTATTTATAAGGTGAATTTTATGACTTGGTGTTGGTTTATTGAATTGAAACTTAAACTGTTATTAAGGAACTTCATTTAAATTTTTAAATCCTAATAAAATCAATTTTATTCTAAGGATTTAATAACAAAAACAGGGATTTCGAAGGGCTGATCTATTCTCGTAATGATGTCAACTTTAGCCGGTGCTAAATCATAAAATTTTGGTGCTACATGGAAAACAGTTTATCATTAAAAAATTTAACAGCTGAAATTGATAAAAACAGCTGTCAAAATTTGGGTACAATTGTTAGGGCCCAAATTTTATAGTCGGATCTGTGGTCAGCTCAGGATCCTGGATCAGCTCAGGATCCTAAATATGCTCAGGATCCCGAATATGTTCAGAATTCTCGAATAAGTTTAGTATCCTGAGTATTAATGCTAATAAATAGATATTTCTCTCTTGGCGTTGATTTATAATTGCATAAATTAATTGTTGATTTAGTCCATGCGAAATACACGGTTGGTGGTTGCATAAAACGTGTGGAATGAGCTATAATCATTAGGATTAAGGGCCAAGTAATGGTTAACGGTCAAATATTGACTGTATGCTGAAATCTCGCACTTATAGTTAATATTAGCACGTGAGAGAACTCTATTATTGTCAGGAATCATTTCTATTTATAAGGATCCCGGATTTACTGACAGGGTTTCAGTATTCGGTATCCCTGATAATTACTAACTGTTGTATTATCCTCGAATATTTGAGGTTATTTCGCAAGTGGGACCACGTTTGACGAGTGACTCCCAAAAGAATCGGTCAAAGACGTGGGATGAACGCTGATGAACGTGGATAGACTCAAAGAAGAGTGCTCCAATGGCTATATTGGAAGACTCTTTCAGTTCCGGGATACTCGGAGAGTTAGGGATTTTCAGTATAAATAGGCTGCTGTGATCGGTTAGAAAAATGCATGTAACAGACACTTCACATTGATAGCTAGCAAAACTCATTGTAACACTTAGTATTCGATCGATTATCAGCTCTAACACTTGTAATCAATCTTTTTCATTATTAATAAATAAACGGTGATAGTTTTCACCGTCCGGGGGTTTTTTGTGCCGGAGATCCTCAAGATCAAGGGCTTTTTCTCTCGAAATCAAATCGTTGTGTTCACCATATTTTTGATCAAGCACTCTACCTCACATACAAATTTGATCACAAAATTACTTTGTTAATTTTTTACCAAAACACTTATTACATTTTGCACGTCCTTGTTGCGCTTACTAGACAATTTTTCTAAACATAAAGCAACGAATTAATCTAAAGTTATAAAACGGTAAACTCTTTGCAGTCAGTCAATCACCAAATAGAATATATGAAACTACAATTAATCAGAAACATCTAAAACCACAAGCTATTCAAAGTCTACAAATCCAAATCAATAATTATGTACGCCAAATTAGAAGCATATTAACATATCAACAAGTCCTATGTATATAATAACACCCTACAAAAGACAAAATATTTGAGTAACATTACACAGGCACAACCATGCATGTAACTAATGCGTGTTTTTTTTTTGTTTCAAAATAAATGAAACCTCACCCAAGTGTCTCCCGTTATTATAATGGTTATTTTTTCTGATCCTAACCCTTGTACCATCTATTATTAAATCCATTAGTACCAAGTGTTTGTTTTGAATAATTAGCCTTAGTTATTGTTGGGCCTAGTTTTGTGGTTTGAGCTTAGTTTGTTCTATTTTGTCTTTGTTTGGGCTTGGGTTCTAGTTTACATGTGAACCGAGAACTACTATTGAGTTCTCGGTGGGCTTATGGTTATTTTGGGCCGTCTAGCTAGTTGGTTCCCTATATATAGATATGTGATGTATAGGGTTAAGGTTGTTCATTCCTAGTCATTAAGTGATCGAGTATTGTAAGTGCTTAAGCACACGACGTATTCAATAATATACGTGTGTTTTGAAGCAATTCCGTGTTATTCTTTATTGTTATAACGTGTTCTTGAATCACCGAGTATAGGTATTCCGCACCTATACTTGTATATTGATATCATAATTGTAGTGATCCAGATTCGGGACTTACAATTGGTATCAGAGCCTTAGACCTTTTCAGGCTCGTTATTGTGATATCAACGATTCGAGAATATCATTTACAAGGTTATAATATGTTTTCCGGCGAGAATCTGATTGGAGAAGAAGACTGAGTTGTTTTTTAAGCAAAGATTGACCTTGATCTGAAATTAAAATAAAATCCCATATTTTTGGAAGTTTGTTACAAGTTAGTTGAAGATTTTTTTGTTATCAGCCTCTGTAGTTCTTGATAACCATTATTTCTCGGCTGAGGATTGAGGATTGTTTTCGGTGACTGCTTGTTCTTGGCTAAGTATTTTTTTCGGTAGCTGCTTGTTCTCGGCCTCTCGTATTTCTCGGCAAAATTTGTGTTCTCGGTCAAAGAGTTGGTCAACAAATTGAGTTTTCGGGCAATCTTTAGTCAACACCAGAGTTTTCGGTCAATCTTGGTCAACACTTGAGTTCTCGGTCATTCTTTGGTCAATCCCTGAGTTCTCGGTCAAAGACTTGGTCAACACTCTAGTTCTCGGTCAACGTGTTTCGTCATACTCTCTGCCCAGTTTACTTTGTTGGGCTCTTTGTGTCTTGGACTTGGATTTTTAACTGGACTTAAAACTCTAATTGGACTTAATTTGGATTCAAATTAAAATGGCACAGATCACTAATGGCAGCAGCTCCATCAACTCATCACTTCACCAAGAACTTGATTCCATCATGGGCACTGCTACTCGTATACCCCGTTTATTGTCCCATGAGGGGTTCAGTGAATGGAAATTCCGTTTCGAACACTATGCCAAGATGAAAGATTCAAAAATTTGGAAAAGCATCATGAGGGGACCTCAAAGGATCACCTATCAAAGAGATGGTTCAACCGAGGTTCTTGTGAAATCAGTTGCTTTATATGATGATGATGACTTTGCAAAAGTTGAGGAAGATGAGAAAGCTCTTTCAACTCTAACTATGGCACTCTCACCCGAGATTTCCCTTCAGTTTAGAGAACTTCAATCAGCTAAGGAGTTGTGGGCCGCACTGATAGAAGTTTATGAAGGAAATGAGGATATGAAGAGAAGTCGTCAAGACCTACTGCGATAAAAGTTTAATATGTTCAATCATGTTTTGGGAGAGACATTGGAATCCCAACTTCAAAGTTTTATATCTCTCGTAACTGAAATGAGAACTGCAGGAATCTTTCTGCAAACCTCAGAAATTAACAACAAGTTGGTGAACTCTTTGCCGAAAAATTGGGACATGAATGTTGCAGTTATCAAAAAGACTAAAGACCTTAACAGAATGAGCATGACTGAAATGATTGCCACTATTAAATCCTGTGATATGGATGATAAGCAACGGGCAATAAATCATGCTAGTTCTTATAGTGCTGCTGGATATAACGTTGCATCTAACAGTGCCCTCATGTCTCAAGATAGCTTCTCACTGTTCAACCCCACTCAACAACCACCACAGGGAAACTTCCAGATGTTTTCATCCACCCTCGGTCAATCATCATCATCAAATTCACCTAATCTAGCACCTGTCTTTTTCACCAAATCTAGTCAGTCTACAAATGATTCTGGTAAAACCACTCCAAGTCAGAACTTCAGCCAAATTCCGGCTATACCAAAAGAGACTCAAGAGAATATAGCTCTAATGGCGGGATTTATGAACTGTTATCATGCCTTTTTAGCCGGAGACCTGGTTCAACCTGTTGTCACTGCTGAACTAGATCAGATTCATCCTGACGATGTTGAGGAAATGGACATCTCGTGGCAAATTGCCATGGCAGTCTTCCATGCAAAGAAGTTTACCAAAAGGACGGGTAGAAACAATTGGAACATGCCCAATAACAAAAGGTGGGTTTTAATAAAGAGACTCTAAGGTGCTACAACTGTCACGAGCCGGGTCACTTCGCTCGTGAATGTACTAACCCAGCCAAAGATGGAAATATGGAAAGAGCATTGGTTCCTATTGGAATTGCATGGGGTGAAGCTGGAGGTAGTTCGGGTAATGGTGAAAGGGGTATGGTTTCTCAAACGTTCTATTGGGAAGGTCAGATGTTTGCGCTAAACATTAGAAATCAGATTGCGAATTTCGCAACTGTTAAAGACTCTGAAGATGAAAACACTGCTGAGGAGAAGGTCAAGGAACTCCAGTTTGCATACATGGCGTTCACTTCTCAGGATTCAACTGAGGTACGTTTTCAACCATGTTCTTTAAACTGTGGTGAGAAAATAGAAATGTATAAACTTCATAATGACAGTCTGAGTAGAGATATGGAGAGAATAAAATCAGAAAATTTTAAACTTAAGAAAAATGAAAAGGGCTTTCTAGACAAAATAGAATCTCTTAACAAGGACATTAAAAAGCTTAAGTCTGATTTTAGTATAAAGAGTTGTCATCACCTTGATGCCAAACAAGAAATTGTTGAACTAACTGCTAAACTGGAAGCCTCCAACTTAGAAATCCTGAATCTAACTAGTAAATTTGAAAGGGCTGAACTAGACTTTAAAAAAATTTGAGGGTTCCAGTACAGTAGTTGATTCAATGATTGAAAATCAATTGTGGTAGAAAGAAAATGAAGGTGAGGGCATAGGATATAGTCAGGTTCCCCCACCATATAACCACAATTATGTTCCCACTCCTGTCACCAAGGAACAGGAAGAAAAGATAAAGGACATGAAATATGGTAAACAAAACAAAGGTAGTGAGACCAGTTCCGCGAGTGCTGGTCCATCCACCTCACATATGAACGATTCTGATGTATCTACTTCATGTGCAGAAAAAGTAATTGTGAAGGAATGGACTGATAAGGATGACGACCCTAGCTTTGATTTTGATAATGATTTTTCTTCTAATGTTTCTTTAGAACTTCTTGTTTTAAATTCTGTTATTTCGACTGTTTGTGCAGGCTCTGTTTTAAAGAGCAAGGATACTTGTGTGGTTGATTCTGTTGAAACTTTGAACTCTAATAATGTGGTTTCTAATAAAACTACAACTTCAAAAATTTCAAAAACATCAGAAAAATATGTTGCACCAAAGTTTGTCAATGAGGGATGCTCTAATGACAAACAAGGTGATAAGTTCAAAAAGGGGAATATGAATTCTCGCAAATCTAAGCAGACTGGTCCACACAACCAGTACAGACAAGGAGCTACCCAGAATGAGTTTTTCATAAAACGTCAAACATGTTTTATTTGTGGCACTCCTGGTCATATTGCCAGAAACTGTCCACATCGTCCGTACATTCCCTACTATGGATTTTATCAAAGGAATATACCATATGTGCCTCGTAATGTGTACAGACAAGGATTCAGACATTATCCAGCTAGTTCCTTTGACGATGATTGGAATCGAAACAAATCTGGCAGGTTTAGTCCTCATCAGACCAAACCTAACATGTCCAAAAGAATGGTCAGTTTGGGTGTTTCAAGTTCAAACTCTCACATAAACACTAACATTAGACCAAAGCAGGAAAAGAAGACGGTTCCATCTAATTCTACGTCTAAAACACCGGAGATCATGACAACCATTCGCACTTATAATTCCAAATCATGCAGACATAAATGGTTGCCTAAATCTCCGGCAAAAGCATCTACTCATTCTATTTTTTATGATCAAAAGGATATGTCATGGCAATCTGTGACAACTGTAGATGAGTCAGGATCACCCAGTGTAAGTATGGACTGGGTACCAAAAACTAATTAATTCCCGCGCGTCGTGCAGGGACAGCTATGGAGGAATATCATCAGACCTTGGTATGTTGATAGTGGCTGTTCAAGGCACATGACAGGAGACATTACCCAGCTACACGACATTCAAACACTTAATGGTGGGTGCGTGTCTTTTGCGGGAGGAGAAAAAGGAAATATCACTCAAAAGGGTACTGTAAGTAACGGTGTTTTAAGGTTTGAAAATGTTAATTTTGTTCCAAAATTGAAGCATAGTCTTTTGAGCGTGTCACAAATTTGTGACAAAGACTTTTCAACTCATTTTACTAAAAAGGATTGCTTAATTCTGAAACCTGGTATAATTATACCAGAAGATTGGATTCTTGTTTGATCACAACGAAAAGATAATGCTTATGTGATCGACATGAACAAAAATGTTCCTGACGAAATAACATGCATGTTTTTAAAAGTGTCATAACATAATGCGATGCTTTGGCATCGTCGGCTTGGTCATGCTAATATAAAAAATCTGAATCGTCTTGCTAAAAATAATTTAGTGCGTGGTTTGCCAATCAAGGATTTTGTGACTGTTGAAAAATGTGTGGCTTGTGCTTTGGGCAAACATCATCAAAAACTCACAAGCCAAAACTGATTAATACCATCTCATCTGTTTTTCAACTACTTCATATGGACCTGTTCGGGCCGGTTCATGTTTTAAGTTTGTCTCGTAGCTCTTATTGTCTTGTTATTACTGATGACTACTCACGTTTTACCTGGGTATTTTTCTTGTCAAATAAGAGTGAAACTGCAGATCTGATCAAGAAGTTTGTGGTGTTGATGGAGAATCAACTGAACCTGAAATTGAAAGGAATCCGTTGTGATAATGAAACAGAGTTCAAGAATGGGACTTTGAATCATTTCTGCTCAGAAAAGGGGGTGCTTCATCAGTACAGCGCCCCACGAACTCCTCAACAAAATGGTGTGGCTGAAATAAGAAATCGAACTCTTATCGAAGCTGCAAGAATAATGTCGTGTGATTCCATATTGCCACTGTTCTTTCGGGCAGAAGCGGTTAACACGGCATGTTATGTTCATAATCGGGTAATAATCAACAAGTCCAGGATGAAGACTCCCTATGAGATTGTCTTCGGTCATCAACCCACGGTTGCACACTTCAGAGCATTTGGTTGTCCGTGTACTTTGCTAAATCTCGAAACCACTCCAAAGTTTGGGGCTGCAGCCGATGAGTGTTATTTTGTCGGGTATGCGGGAAATACAGCTTACAGGGTTTACAACAAGTCCACCAAACAGATTATAGAGTCATATGAGGTTCGTTGGCTAGAAGAAAATGAGACTGATGCTCGTGTTGGTCCCGATTGGTTATTCGATTACAATGAATTTTTCAAACCATTCAATGTGTTTCCAGTCATCAACTCCGAACCCCCATGTGATCCCACGGTGAAAGTTGCAGAGGAAACTCCACAGACTGTGTCTCATATTTCTCCACTGATTGATATGTTGCAGAATCGAATGAAATTTCACCTGCCACTGACAGTCAGTCCAACAAAACTCCGGTACCTGAATGCTCGCCAAACACGAGTGAAAATGTAACCGATGTTGAGGGGGAGAGTTCTGCTCGTCAGATCTTCGGGAGCATTTTGTTTCCCGATGACATTACAAATGAATATGTCGCCGGCACCTCATACTCTCATAGCACGGCAACATCTGGATGGAAAAATCCTCTCGTTGATGATATTGAAAACTTGTCAAATCTGCAATACACCAGTGATGTTTCTGATCATTTAATTCCATCAAGCATCCAAAAGAATCATCCGATTGAAAACATCATAGGTCCCATTGAAGCAGGTGTATCCACTAGAAGTCAGACCGGACACATAAACAGTTGTATGTTTTTTTCCTGTTTCATATCTCAAATCGAGCCAAAGAATGTTGAGATGGCTCTTCAAGAACCTAGTTGGGTTGATTCCATGCATGAAGAACTGAATCAGTTTGAGAAGTTGAAGGTATGGAGATTGGTCAAATTGCCAGAAGGAAAGAAAGCCCTTGATACAATATGGGTTTTTAGAAACAAGCAAGATGACACCGGGGTTATTGTTCGAAACAAGGCACGACTGGTAGTTCACGGGTTTCGTCAGGTTGAAGGGTTAGATTACACAGAGGTCTATGCTCCAGTAGCTAGACTTGAGGCAATTAGAATTTTTCTGGCTTATGCATCATATATGGGGTTGACAGTATATCAGATGGATGTTAAAACATCGTTTTTGTATGGTGAGGTCAAAGAGGAAATTTATGTTGATCAGCCGCCGGGTTTCGTTGATTCTAAGAAACCAAATCATGTCTACAAGTTAGACAAGGCCTTGTACGGGTTACATCAGGCTCCACGGGCATGGTATGCTACACTGACCGCGCATCTTCTTGACGACGGCTACAAGCGGGGAACGATTGATCAAACCCTATTCCGGAAAATTGTCGGAAAAGATTTGATTCTGGTTCAGATTTATGTCGATGACATCATCTTCGGATCCACCAGTGCTGATTTGTGGAAAGAATTTGAGGGTGTAATGAAGAAAAGATTTGAAATGAGCTCGTTGGGTTAAATGACAACGTTTCTGGGTTTACAGGTTCGCCAAAGTCCGACAGGAATTTTGTTGCATCAAGGAAAGTATGTTGAAGATATGTTGGCTAAGTTTGAACTTCAAGACTCCAAGAGTGCTAATACTCCAATGGCAGAAAGACCGATATTGTCATCTGATCCTGATGGGAGTCCTGTAGATCAAACGTACTATCGATCGATGATCGGGTCTCTGATGTATCTCACAGCTAGTCGTCCCGACATCATGTTTGCAGTCTGTCAATATGCTCGTTTCCAGGCTAATCCTAAACTCTCTCATTTAGTTGCTGTTAAATGTATTTTTAGATATCTGAAGGGACAATCGAAGTTAGGTCTTTGGCATCCCAAACAATCAGAATTTGATCTTTATGCTTTTGCTGATAGCAATTATGGTGGAGATGACATTGACAGGAAATCCACATCAGCTGGTTGCCAGTTTCTCGGAGATCGCCTAATTTCATGGCAGTGTAAGAAACAACAGACAGTGTCCACTTCGACAGCCGAAGCAGAGTATGTTGCCGCATCCGCTTGCTACTCTCAGGTTATCTGGATTCAAAACCAGTTGCTGGATTACGGTTTGGAATTTCTTGACACTCCTATTTTCTGTGATAATGATGCGGCCATTGATATTGTGAAAAACGCAGTCCAACATTCTAAAACCAAGCACATCGATAGTAAAATGCATTTTATTCGTGACTGTTTTGATCGGAAATTGATTCATCTTGAACAAGTCCACACCGATAACAACGTGGCGGACTTATTTACAAAACCGGTCGGAACAGCAAAATTTAATGTGCTTATGAGTTTTCTTAAAATGCTTCGTTTCAAGGATTGAGTCTTTTTGGAGATAAATTTGTACATATTTGTTATTTTTGCACAAATTTAGGGGGTGAAAAATCAAAAATGTCAAAAAAATATTAGTGTGTGTGCATTGATGTTATTATTATATAAAAAAAACTATTTCAAGATTCATTCTCGCTTAAAATTATGTCGGTTTCTCAAGTTTGAAGGACATATACTTGTATATGGTTGGTCCGGTGTTCTACTTGTAGTTTCACAGGATAGCCATTTACCTTACGACTGAAAGCACCCGGGGCGATTATGATGTGTTTTGTGTTTCATATTCTTTCACTTAAAATTATGTCGGTTACTCTGAGTTGGAAGGACATGTGTCTTCATGCATGTTTGGTCCGGCTAACCACCTGTGGTTATAATGGATAGCCATTTACCTGAAGGCTTAAAGTGACCGGGGTGACTGAATTCTTAACACGTATGTTTTACTCGACTCCCTGGGAAATGATATTATTATTCAGTTAACAGCTTTTTAGAAGCCACAAAATATTTTCAAATGAAAATTGATCCAACCTTTGGAAAATGATAGATAAATCGTTTTTGTGTGCCTAACGGGTGAAGTTATTAAGCTTAAAAAGGCTCTAGAACAGTCATTGATATTGTACGGTAGCTTTCCAGATGCGTAAAAGTTGAAGTGATATAAACTAAATTTGCTAAACTTAATGTGGAGAGTCATTTTGACGACAGGTGCATGTCTCCAGGTACATCTCTCCGAATGATAGGCAGAAAAGCAATTACCCAGTCATACACGAGCCCGTTAGTGTCTTGATCACCAAAAATATTATGCCTTTTTGTTCCAAAAAAACAAAAAAAAATCAGCAAAAGAGTTATTTATGAGTTATTTATCTATTATTAAATTAATTTTAAAAGGCATAAAGGGACAAACTAGAACTACAGAGATGGGGGCTCACAAGTAAGTCCTGTCATGTCTCGAATGAAAGGTTTGTCAGTTTACTGGCACTAAATCCAACGTTCAACCTTAAAGCCTAAAAATTTTGCGTTTATAAAAACTTTTGATCAAGCACTAGGGGGTTGGAGTCAAATTGGGGTGATCTGGGGAAAGCCAAATACGCTTTGAGAAGAGATAGGAGGCATCACAGGTCCATGAGTGATGTCCATCTAAGCTTTATGCCTAACTGAACCTTAATCATATCACGGATGCAATGAAAATCATGCTAAGTATGTTATACCTGCTATCAACCTGTCTCTTATGTCATAATAACGCTGAACATGAATCTTTGTGACAGCCTCTTAAACGATATGATTCCATGTTCGGCTCTTTTCATAAAAGGGCAGCAGTTTTTCTAAGAACTGAAATTTGATCCCGACTTTATAATTTAAAGGGAGTAGTATTTCACTACTGTGTGGATTTATTTTTCTTTTCTTAGTTTTATGTTATCTTATTTATTTTGTTTGCTCTTGTCTAAATTTCTTTTCAAAATTACTCTCCTCGAAACGTTTGTGTAAATTAAGCTTAATTAATTTTGGGCTTGGAAAGATTTGGGTTATTTTTGGGTCATGTCTCTAGCTGGGCTGTCCTTATTTTTTTTTTGGCTTGCTTTGAGCCCATTATAGATTTTTCGGCCAGCTTGATCTTGGTATAAGTAATGTTTAAAGGGTTTCTTCTTTTCACTTTTTTCAAAAAATCAAACTCTCTAATCATCTTAGCCGAGATCTTCTTTCCTAATCATCTGTGCCAAGATCAAAACCCTCTTCACTAATCACAAGTTAAAGTGTCCTTCTTTGACTAGCAGGTACTGGACATGGTCAAATGAGATTTATGTGCCACTGAGGCTTATTTTGGTGTTGCCATAAACTGTTTTCATGGATGGTTTGATGAATTAATCATTGGATTTATGAGTAATTAGGGTTTTGATGGGAATATTAGTGTTGTTTTGAGGTTTTCGGCTTATGTTCTGACAAGTTAATGCATGTTTAATGGAGGATCTTAGGGATCTCGGTGGGTTGAGGATGATTACACGAATTCCAAGGTGGAATCCAAGGGGTTCTCTATCCCCAGCTATCAAAGAAGTTCTCGGTTGACTTTGGTTGACCGAAAACTCCATGTTTTGATAGAAATCATTGTTCTCGGTCTTGACCGAAAACACTTGTTCTCGGTTAAATGTTGACCGAGAACCTCAGTTCTTTGACTTTTGTTGACCGAAAACCATATATTGACCGAGAACTCACCTGTTAACCGAGATCTCTCCATTTGGGCCTAATTCTCACTGGTTGGGCCCAGACCTATTCTATGTTGTGAACTTGGGCCGTCTAATATCTCCTTTTGGTTTTAATAAAAGATTTGGGCCATAGACTGATCTGGGCTCAAAGAAAATTCTAATGAAAAACTGTTGGATACTATCAAATTTAATTTACTATTAGTCTAACTTGACTCATTTGGTGCAGAAATGGCTGACCAGAATACATTAAAAGTCGTTGAGTCGCATAACATGGCTGGATATTTGTATGATCCACCCATGACTCACAAGGAATTCAATGATATGATTTTCGGACTCAACACATGCAGGATATCTCACGCACTATGAGAAAGTCCTATCATTTGCAAGAAGATGATCACAGATTTCTGGAACAATGCCGCAATTACCCACACATACTAGACGGAGTCATTACCATAGATTCCAATATACAGAAGAAGTCAGTTAGCATCACTGAGGCGATTGTGAGAGAGGTGTTATTGTTTGGTGATCATCCTGATTATCCGACGGAGTATTCTCCTGCTGATGTCACAGAGGTTCTTACAAGGATGGGTTACGAGGGCACCTATCCTCCGCCAATTAAGAAACTGTTCCACCCATATTGGAGATTCTTGATTCACACGTTTTTCACTTACGTGTCCGGTAGGAAAGGGGGCTCTGATGAGATTAGTCACACTCAGATGTCCGCTATCGTTGCTCTGATCATGGATTGGAATTACAATTATTCCAAGTTTGTTTTCAATGAAATGATGAGCAATCTGAAAGGGAAGAAGAAGGAAATGTTTCTTATGTATCCAAGGTTCCTGCAGATGATTTTTGATTCTCACTTTCCAGATATTGTGAAATCTGTTGATACTATGGATATGAAATCTTTGGGACCGAGCACCTTTGGGTTGATGAAACAAAATAGGAAGGGGGCCAAGATCGTCTACTATGCTCTGTTGAAATTCGGACGATTTGCTGAGACAGAAGCTGAGCCTGTTTTGGCTCAGGTTGCTGATGAACATGCGGTACCAGCTCAACCGCGTGTTGCTACTTTCGAGATTTCTGATGATGAAAATGATGAAACTGAACACCGTCAGTCAGATACCCCTCAAAGTACTAAAAATTTAAGTACTTTGGAAGCTGTAAAAGCCTTATTACAGTCAACTGCTCTGAAACCTCCTCAGTCTGTTGCTGAAATTGATGAAGGAGACACAGCTGAAGATCCAACTGCAGACCTCGGTCCTCGTAAACGAAGAAAGAAAGATCCGAGTCCTGGAGCGCTGATAAATGAGTCTGAAACAACCATTACACCAACAACAAATGAAACAACCAATCCAGTTCAACATTCCACTCAACCTGAGACACCTGCTCCAGAAACACAAGCTGAACAAGATATACCTGCTGATGAGCCATCATTTCATGATTTATTGACTAGTGATTTTGGTGATGATTTTGACTTTGATACAGATATCCCACAATTCAACACTGGTGATCTTCCCTCCAGTTCATCTGGCCCAGAAACTCTGGGTCAGTCAAGCGCCAGTACGTCAAATAAAGTAGCCCAGATTCTGGTGATGCAGGAAACTTATCTTCAAAATAAAGGTAAAGGTGTGGTTCTTGAAGATGCTCCTGTTGATGTTCATGCATTACAACGTCGGGTTTTTGAACTCGAACAAGATTCGGTAGTCAAAGATGTTCATATTCAGGAATTGGAGGCGGGTAATTCTGATAAAGACTCCAAGATTAAAGAACTACAGTCCAACATGGGAGAATTAACTTCACTATATCTTGACTTCCAACAAAAGCTCTTTCAAAAGTTTGGAGATGAATTTAAAGGCAGTGATGACGTAGCTTCTAAAGTACCCAATGTGAGTCAAGGTGGTAGTTCTACTGTTTGTCCTGTTGAAAACATCAATGACTCGGAATCCCTGCAACAATATTTAGATGCTCCCATGTCTCCAAAGAAAAATCTGACAGAATTAAGAAGAATCTCCTTGAAAAGGGAAAGAAAAAGCTGCCGGTAATGAAAAACTCAAATTAGAATGTGGAATCGTCGGATCATCCAGACAGGTTTGTTATTGAATTTCAAAAGGGTTTTAATGCTAAATATGGGGATCGATCGGGAGTTCTGTCATGGGGTTTTGATGCGGATAAAAATATGTGGTAGGTGAAGAGGAAGTCAGGAGTCACTGAATATTATAAGAAGATGAAAGATTTTGGTTCCTGGACTAAAGTATACTTGAGTGATCTAATAAATTCTCCTTTCACCAATCCGACGAATGATAAGCGTGGTATAGATTTCTGGAATTTTCTAAGAAGACAAGTTGATAGAGGTTTTCAAAGTATGCCAACTGCAGAGTCTTTTCTAAAGAAATCCAAGGGAGTCTAGGATCCGAGGACTGGAAAAACTATGGTTAACGTCATGTGGCCAGCAATAAACAAGGCTACTCATATTCCTGTTCCTGAGAGGATTCCTGATGGCACTTTGGATAATATGAGATTCTGGATATATGATAGCGTCACTGCCACTGTCGTTATTAAGCTGAAAAAGGGAAAGGGCCAATACCGGTTTGTTGAACCAAGAGATTTATTAAAGCTGGGAGAACGAGACATCAAGACGCTTAGTACTTTTCAGATTGTTGCGGATTTGATTTTTGAGATGGCTGCTAAAGAATTCACGAGTATGGTAGCTACTATTATCTGGTGCAAGTTTTGGGCGGGTGCTTTGAAAGATGCTGACATTGATTACATGGAGCATGATTAAAAGACCAAGCTACAAACCAAGGGGGAGATTGTTGGGCCTAGTTTTGTGGTTTGAGCTTAGTTTGTTCTATTTTGTCTTTGTTTGGGCTTGGGTTCTAGTTTACATGTGAACCGAGAACTACTATTGAGTTCTCGGTGGGCTTATGGTTGTTTTGGGCCGTCTATCTAGTTGGTTCCCTATATATAGATATGTGATGTATAGGGTTAAGGTTGTTCATTCCTAGTCAATAAGTGATCGAGTATTGTAAGTGCTTAAGCACTCGACGTATTCAATAATATACGTGTGTTTTGAAGCAATTCTGTGTTATTCTTTATTGTTATATTGTGTTCTTGAATCACCGAGTATAGGTATTCCGCACCTATACTTGTATATTGATATCATAATTGTAGTGATCCAGATTCGGGACTTACAGTTATGAACCTTAGTATATCAATTTCATTAACTATTGATAGTAACCAACAGGAAACACAATTAAATTGGTAAAAAGGGATTAATCAATATACAAAGATACGAGTTTGAATACCTCGAGAGAAATAGAGGGACTTGTGGAAAGTTACTGGTAATGGGAAAAACCTCAAGGATGTAAAAGTACGGACTAAGTTTTTAGGTTTATTAAGTCGAAAACCTATTTTTGGCGGTGAAAATTTTATTTTTTGTGCTAAAAAAGCGCCTTAACTAAGGGATAATAAAGAAACAGAGTTGTATTTGGGCCAGATAAAACGATCCAAACTTAAATCGTTTTAATTAAGCATACTAGATAAAACGATCCAAACTTAAATCGTTTTAATTAAGCATACTAGATAAAACGATCCAAACTTAAATCGTTTTAATTAAGCATACCAAATAAAATGATCCAACTTAAACCGCTTTAAACAAGTGTGTTAAAATAAAATTAAAATACGTATAATTTTTGAATAATACCAAATAAAGCGGTCCAACTTAAATAAATTTAAATGACTTTACCTAAATAAAACGGTGTTATTAAATAAAGTTAAAACCGTTTTAAATAACAATTTTGAAATTTTAAAACCGTAGTATTTGTTCTTCTAAATACTAACCGCTTTAAATGGTATACCTTATTTTTATATGAGCTTTTACAACGGTTCTTACTAAGACGATTTATAATAAAACTGTTTTAAATGAGTAAATTGCGTTCTTGTTAAAGGTGTTTTCTGTAGTAGTGATATTTGACTTATAAGTGATAACAACCTAAAAGGAATAGTGATAGGGCAACAATCATTGGAATGAAGTCCTAGAATCCGAGTAAGTCGGTGTGAGGTGGGCCCGATTGTCTAAAGAGGGGCGGTTTAGCCCATAGTCACATGGATCTCTCAACTGCCCACGATTTGGTACATTGTACCAGAGCGATCCGAAATGAGCCTACCCCCCCCCCCCCATCGTACCAAATTTTAGAGACCTGGCGAATTGCGATCCCGTTCCACGTTCCCGTACCGGATCGAACCGCAAACCATGTGACTATGGTTTAGCCACCATGAGAAAGTTACGGTTAATTAGTTTTCTTGTTTACCAAGTTTGGGTTACTCTATATATAGGTCATTACCAAGTAGGGTTGTCCAAAGTCCAAACGGCTTGCTCAAAAAATGCTCGTTGGATTTCGATTCGGTTTGTAAAGGAGCAAAGGTACGCTCGGTTTGGTTCGATTGGCTTGAATTAATTAATTGATTACACATACACTCATATATAAATAAAAAGTTTTTTAAACTTTTACAAATTTTCTCTTATTTTGTCAATTTCATATTTTAATTTGTTAGCTTTAAGTTTTCCGGTTATTAGAAGTCTGTTTACATGCATATTATATCCAACTTTAAACTACTACACGTTTGTTTGTTTAAAAGCTACTAATTTGTTTGCAGGCACATGATTTCCAACTTCAAACTTGTTTCTTATTGAAAATTATAAAGTGAAAAAGAAATAAGTAATTCTCGGAAATTGCTCGATACTCAAATAAAAAAAAAAGCGTAGTTCGATTTTGGCTTGGTTTGTAATGAGCCTATTGGCTTATAGTACCGATAATTGTTGCAATAACGAATTCTGGTGATGGTCGACATCCATGTTAAGTTGTATATATATAACACCGTGAGATGAGAGTGTGATGGTGAAGATGGAGCTGAGTTATCACTACTAAACTTCCTGAGTTATCACTAGTAGGATAAGAAGCATTTCACATTTCACATTATTATTATTACTAGGTTATTAACCTGTGTACGACACGGGTGGAAATATTGAAATTTTCAAACTAACACGTATCATTTGAAAGGACAACATAAGTTGTTATATGTTATTCAGGATGACAACATACTTTAAATTGTAAATAATATTTGTACGAAAACAAATGATTGTGAATACAAAGATAAACCAAAATAACATTTAAATTACAGTGAAAATATAATCAAAAGTTAAAAATGTAAAATACATAAGCTATTAAAAACACTTCCTTATAAACAATATTGATTATTTATTTGTAACTTTGTCTTCCTTTTTTAATATAAGAAGTTTGACACCACTCTTCGCTCTTGATAAAGCTACATAGAGTTATTCATGTGTAAACACCGGGTCTCTGAGATATATGTCAACTCTTGCTAAAGATTGACCTTGACTTTTATTAATGGTCATTGCAAAACAGACTATAACTGGAAAAAAAAAACTACATTCTCTTCAATTTAAACGTAAGTTTCTTATCTGAAGGTATTACACCATAACGATTTATATAAGTGCGATAACCAGCATTAGTACCTGAAATAACTTTTACTTCAACAAAACGCATACCCAAATTAATTACTCGCAATCTAGTTCCATTACACAAATCGTTCTTCTAATCCATATTCTTTAGTAACATTATTGGCACATCGACTTTTAGAACCAATCTATGAATCAAAATAATTTTGGTTTTTCTGATTTATTTAGCATAATGTGTTTTTTAAAATTTTAGTTCAAATTAAAATATAAAAATATAATTATTATGGTCTTAATTAAAAACCAAAAAATTGATTTTTTTTATATGGAGCACAACTAAATTTGTTAATTTTGTTGCTAAGTATGGAAACAATATAAATTGAGTAAACCAGATATAAGTAAAAAAAATAATTGTGAAATATCTTTGCGTCTCTAATTAACATAAATTTATTCGTATACACATCTTAATTAAAACATATATTTTAATTGGTTTTAAGAAAATAAAATAGTATGGATAACTGGAAATTATGTTTCCTATCAATTCTAAAACAGAAAATAGAAAAAAGAAATATGTAAACATACATTAAATGTTATTAAAAATTCGTTTATTAAAAATGTATAATGTAGTTAATAATAAAAATATCAAAAATCGTTTATAAATTTCTGTTACAAGTGCCAAATTTTTAGGTAATAACATATTAATTTTTATTTACTATATTTTAGAGCATTCACATCAGGTCCTCTAAAAACTTTGTGAGAGAAATCTCTAAAAAATTTTAGAGAATGGTAAGTGGTTGTGAATAGAGAAGAGAGAATATTTAAAAAGATGGGTAAATTTTAGTAAATTTGGAAAACCACTGTTCATCCTCTATTTATTTTTTAATATATTTGAAAGTGGTTGTGATGGAGGAGAGAGAAAAGATAATGATAAATATGTAAAAACAATATTATTTAATTGTATATGAGAGAGAAAATATAGTGTTTTTTAGTGTAATTATAGAGATGGAGATGGAGAATATGATGTGAATGCTCTTACTTAATAAAGAAATTATACTTTAGTGTATTAACGCGTTTAAAATAAAATGTTACCGTTCAAAATGTTAATAAGTAGTTCTCTTGGCGTTGAAGCTGCACGTTTACAAAAAATATGCATACTTAAAAAATTTTAAGGGTAACTAAAAAATATTAAACTGACTAACCGTTTGAAATCTTCTTATTGGAAGGCATTGATTGACCAAAAAGTACGTTTTCTTTAATTTTGAATATATCTGTAATAGAATATAATATGGTTAGCATATGAAAAAGATGAACATAAATATAAAAACAGAATTTTATAGAGCATGATGTTTCAATTTTGTTGACTTAATGAATGATTTTAATACACAAAACAGATAAATTAGAAAACCAGGAAACCAATTAGGTTATTTATATTTGATGTTCATAAATATATTAAAGACATGATAATTAGAAATATTACACAGGAAACAACAATAACACAACTTACTCTACTGGATATGAAGACTATCGGCTAACTTGAATCCACATAGATGATCAGAAATTCATTTATGTAAAAGTATCTAACCCACCAATATATTTCTAGAATAGTAGTCCATGTTACAAATGGGTTGAAAGCATATCAACAACCATATATATATATAGACAACCATAAAATTTCATAACTAACATATTAACCAACAAAAATATTTAACATAAATTTGTAACCAAAATATTAAACATTTAGATTGTATAAATAAAAAGGTAATACTTACACAAACTTACTATACACCAAAACTAAAAAACAAATGAATATATGAACATGTTATAATCATATTAGCCCACCATTAACTTCTTCGACATTTCACAAACAAAAAAAGTAATTTTGCTTCACAATCTAAAAAACAAAATAAACCATAGCAGCTTGATTAATATACAACTAAAGTTTTTAAGGTATTATGAGTTTCATTTCAACATTAATAAATAAATAAAGATATATTTTATTATAAATTATTTTGTAATTAAACTTTTGTTTTATTTAGATTCAAAGACCTTTTAGTTAAATGTATTAAGTTAATTTGAAGTAATAAAGGTTTATTATACTAATTTCACTAATTAAGACTAATATATAGATAATTAAAATTAAACCGGTTAATTTTAATTTCATTACATATAAGTCATTCTCAAATTAAAGTGACTGCAATTTAAAGTAAATTATGTTTCAAACTCTTTAACAGCATTACGTTATTTAAAATAAATTTCATTATATAACTATTCTTTCAATTGTATACATTAATCTGGACATTTATGCGTAATTAAAAATTGTTCAAATATAAAAGATGGAAACTTTGTTGAGATTGGAGACTATTAAAAAGTACAAAAGAGTTGTTAAATTAAGGTAATTAAAAACAGAAATAAATAAATGTGTAAATGATTGGAATGTATCATTAAAATTAAAGATGATGATTATTTAGCATTAATAAGCAATCATAGTGAATATCTAGGATTTTTTAAAAAATAAATTCGAAATAAGTAATTAACAACATATTAAATTGGTCAGATAGATTAATGGGTATTTAATACAAAACATATTAGCTTTTTAGTATAATCAAAAGTAAATTATTTAAATTTCCAGTATACATTAAATTTGTCATTTATGCTAATTAAAATTTGGTCAAATATAAAATATGGAAAGTTTTAATACATTAAATTTGTCATTTAATACAAAACATATTAACTTTTTTAGTTTAATGACATTGAATACTATTAAAAACTACAAAAGATTGTTGCAAAAGTTGTCAATTTCGGTTTTGTAAAAACATAAATAAATAAATGTGAATATTATTATAAAAAAATTTCCATTTTTCTTGGAAATTCAGTAACTAAACAATATACTGTTAATTTTTTTAATTATCATGAAATTATTGTCAACACTTTAGCATAATTACCTTATTTAACAATAAATTTCATTATATAATTCTTTTTTTCATTTTTATACATTAATCTTGACATTTATGCCTAATTAAAAATTGGTCAACTATAAAAGATGGAAAGTTTTATTTTCTGTTTACTTTATTAGTTTATTTTTTAAATTTAGCCTGAATAAATTAGACAAATTGGTAATTCTTGACATTTATTCCTAATTAAAAATTGTTCAAATATAAAATATGAAAAGTTTATTGAGATTGGAGACTAATAAAAATTACAAAAGAGTGTTCAAAATTCGGTTCTTAAAAACCGAAATAAATAAATGTATAAATGATCGGAATGTATCATTAAAATTAAAGATGATGAATATTTATCATAAATAAGCAATCATAGTGAATATTCTAAGATTTTTTAAATATAAATTTGAAATAAGTAATAAACAGCATATTATATTTGTCAAATAAATTATTGTGTATTTAATATAAAACTTATTAACTTTCGAGTATATTCAAAAGTAAAGTATTTAAATTTTTAATATACATTAAATTTGCCATTTATACTAATAAAAAAATTGGTCAAAATATAAAAGATGGCAAGTTTGTTGACATTGAAAACTATTAAAAACTTTAAAAGATTGTTGCAAGAGTGGTCAATTTCGGTTTTTAAAAACAAAAAATAAATAAATGTAAATATTATTATAATAAACTTTCCTTTTTTTAGAAATTTACTAACTAAACAATATACTATTAATTTTTTTAAATATCATGAAATTATTGTCAAAAACTTTAGCATCATTAACTTATTTAACAGTGAATTCATTAGATAATTCTTTTTTCAATTTTATACATTAATCTTGACATTTATGGTCTGATGAAAAATTGGTCAAATATAAAATATGGAAAGTTTTTATTTTCTATTTAGTTTATTAGTTTATTTTTTAATTTGAACAAAATAATTTAGACGAATCGGTAATTCTTGGCATTTATGCATAATCAAAAATTGGTCAAATATAAAAGATTTAAGGTTTATTGAGATTGGAGAATATTAAAACTAAAAATGAGTGGTCAAATTCGGTTCTTAAAAATATAAATAAATAAATGTATAAATGATTAGAATGTATCATAAAAATTAAAGATGATGAATATTTTAAAATAAATAAGCAATTATAGTAAATATCTAAGATTTTTTAATTATAAATTTGAAATAAGTAATATACCATATATTAACTTGGTCAAATAAATTAATGTGTTTTTAATACAAAACTTATTAACTTTCAAGTATACTCAAAAGTAAATTATTTAAAATTTCCCATATATATTAAATATGTCATTTATGCTAATTAAAATTTGGTAAAATATAAAAGATGAAAAGTTTGTTGAGATGAATACTACTAAAAACTAAAAAATATTGTTGTAATAATGGCCAATTTTGAATTTTAAAACAGAAATAAATAATTGTAAATATTATTATAAAAAAACATTCCATTTTTTGAAAGTTCAATAAATAATTGTTAAAGCTTTCAATATAAGATTCAAAAAATTTTAACACAGAAAAAATAAAGATTGTTATTCATATAAAAATGAATTAATTTATATGAATTATCTAAGCTACATATAAAAAATGATAGAAAATTAATAATTAAAATACATTAGTAATGACCAAAACAAACACAACCAACTTACTCTACATCAAATACTTTTTCCATGCAATTGGCCAATCTACCAATTTGGGCCGTCATAAACTAAAATTATTAAAAATAAAGTAATGTTAGATATACTGAACTATTAAAAAACAAATTAGTAAGAATTATCAATGAATGTAATCGGAATAATTAGCATGATAATTTCGATAAGGAAATAAATCAACAATATTTTCATATATCTCAAGACCTTCAACATGTCTATTGAATCTTGGAAGGAGTAGGTGGAACTTTGGTGACTCAGTCCTACCATGGCTAGAGCTAGTCTCCAAATCGTCCTTAAACTGTAAATATGAATAGAGGGAGCTCTCAACATATAAAAATAAAACTGTAAATATGAACAGGACGTTTGTTTATGTCCATTCGTTTAATAAATGAACAAACACGAACAAGAATATTCGTTCCTTAAGTTAAATGAACAAACATGAACATATGTCACGTTCGTCCATTTATGTTTGTCAATGTTTGATAATATATTCATTTAAAGGTTTATATATATATATATATATATATATATATATATTATTGGTATAACATTTTTTTAAAACATACCTTATATGCCACAGTCAACATTCCCCATTTAACCATTTCGCTTTCAGTTTGTGTTAAAATTTTACGAACTTTTAAATTTTTGTGTTAATTATGTTTATGATAGCCATGTTAAGTATGCTTGGATGATTATGTTTAGTACCTATTTGTTTTTTTTTTTTTTTTTGGATCTGTGTAATGATTGTGATGAAAATGCGGAATTTATTCTAAAATGAATATTAAAATGAATATATGATCATTTGTATTCGTGAGGCGTTAGTTTGCGATCATTTATGTTCATGAGCATGTTTATTTTCTTAATGAACAAACACAAACGTACCTGATCTTGTTCGGGTTTCGTCTGATTCATTTGTAGCCCTAACCATCGCACTATTGGCATCGCCACCTCATGTTGTAATCTTCATCGTCAATACCTACTGTTGTTGTCAACAGTGGCGGACCTAGAAATTTTTTTCATGGGGGGCGGAAATTTAAGGGTTGTCTAGCTATCGTTGCATAATAGTTATTTCCGGCCTTGTTCAGGTTGAATCATATCGAATTTCTTGGGAGTTTAAGAATAAGATTCGCCAAATTTACTATTGTGGAATCGTTTCTATACTAAATCAAATTAAATAATTCAAATCTTACTGATTTGCATTCACATCAATCACATTATCAACAAGTTACCATTGACCGATGAGATAAACTAATTTTTCTAATGCCGCTAGAATGATATAAACATAGATGAGTTAAATGACACTCATATATTAAGTTCATTACGGTACAATAATTATTTTTAACAGTTAACATAAATTAAGTAAGACCACAAAATAAGAAAATCAACTCAAAGAAAATAAACTTAAAATGAGAATTTCAAACCAAGAAAAAACCTTTATATTATTATTATTATTATTATTATTATTAAATTTTCACATAGAAGTAATTGAAGTTATGATAATCTGACAAGGAAAATTGCGCCACTCAATGTTTTTGCTTGAAAACACTATTTTTACTTTTTAGTTGGCTGGTAAAATTACAAAAACACCCCTCATTCCAAAGTTAAAGTAGTAGGTCATTTCTTCAAAATGATTCCGACGTCTATTCATCGCACCAGTCGGAAAATAACCGGGAGTTGTGAAAGTTTATCAAAATAAGAGGTTATCTTTTCAAGAGTTGGCTTCAAAAGTTCAACTTAGATGGGATGATATAAAAAAATTTATGGGGGGTAATCTGGATTTTTGCACATATATAACACTAGTAACAAAAAAAGTTAAGGTGGGCGGCTGCCCCCTTGGGACACCAGTAGGTCCGCCCTTGGTTGTCAACGACATAACCACCTCCTATTTCCGCCATCATTATTATCATTGTCGTGTACTGTTTAATTCACCACATAAACAATCATTTGAACTGCACTCAAGAATTGCATAACACCATAATTACCTTTGTAAACGTTTTAAAACAACATAAATATAACGGATATTGGTTTTTAATACTTTTAACTTTCACTCATTGGACAATAACACTCCCAACTTACGATTTGTCTCTCACCACTCCCAACTTGTAACTTGTTTTCTTCCATCACTCCCGAACTTAACGAACCCTAACTCCGTTAGATTTTTTGCTAACGTGGCATGTTTTTGCTGATTTGGCATGCTACGTGGAAAATACATTATTTAAAAAAAATAGAAAACCCAAAAACACAAATACTATGTATACACACACAAATGTCTATGTACACACACAGATATATATATATATATATATATATATATATATATATATATATATATATATATATATGTATATATATATATATATATATATATGTATGTATATGCAGGCAAACACCACCACCGTGTACACCGCCACCGTCTACACCATGACCATCACAAAACTCCACTTCCGGCCTATATTGTCAGCTTCACACCACCGTCAGCCTCACTGCCTTCATTACCAGCAGTGGTTGCTGCCGGAAAAACACGATGGTGGTGGAGGCGGAACTCGCCGGTCTCGTTAATCTTATTATGCAGTTCCATTACTTAATTTTATTGTCCTTTGTGTCTTTGTTGTTAAAAAATCATCGCCATTTACATGTGAATCTAACCAGTAATCTTCAAGTGCCGCCACCACGTGATTTCGGCGAGTTCTGCCGGTAATGATAGAGTAGCAATTCGAGGTAATAAACAATGTGTTCTACCTGTTTCTTTATTCCGATCAGAAGCCCTATGATAATGTATTCAAACTGTAAACAAAAGAATTGAATTTTAGCAAAGTTTGGTCTAGGGTTTGGTGGTGATGGTGAAGGCAGTGGAGGTTGGCGGCGGTGGAAGAAAGAGGCGGTGGTGGAGGCCGATGTGATGGTGTAGACGATGGTGATGGATTTTTGGTGGTATTTGTAGTAGTGTGTATATATGTCTATTTGTGTGTGTGTGTGTGTAATATATGTGTTTTTTGTTTTTTTTAAATAATGTATTTTTTCCATGTAACATGCCAAATCAGCGAATACATGCCACGTCAAAAAAACTAACGGAGTTAGGGTCCGTTAAGTTCGGGAGTGATGGAAGAAAACAAGTTACAAGTTAGGAGTGGTGAGAGACAAATCGTAAGTTGGGAGTGTTATTGTCCAATGAGTGAAAATTAAGAGTATTAAAAACCAATATCCCTAAATATAATTACTAAACTAAATTGAAATTAAAAATAAAAATAAAATATTGCTAAGGACAGAGGAAAAGTTTTTTAAACATTTAAAAAGAAAATACTAGATTCAAGTCCAAGAAAATGAAAAGAAATTTGCCTTAAAAATAGAATAAATAATAAAAGAAAATGAAATAAAAAAGATTAAATATATTTGAAGTAGATTAGTTTATCGATGCTAAATATAGAACATTTTATGGACAAGATGGTAATTTAACCCCTTTAAGATGCCCTTAAACAAGACGCCGTAAAAATTTTGTTCACATCATCTTACAATTCATCTCAGGTTAATATTCAAATGCAATTAATGTGAAATCAATTGAATAGAAGATTATTTAATTAATTGAATTTTTGTTGTGCAATCATAATACTTAGATTGATGAATTAACCGATTCATTATCAAATCAATCTCATCCACTGCCGCTTAATTTCAATCAGGCACGATGACAGAGAGAGATTACCGATGATGGTGGAGTGAAGTTACGACGGTGATGATGTAAATATGTGTAGGTTAGATATACATACAAGCAGTGGTTAAAACCAGATCAAGAAAGTAAAAACATGATACAACTGAAATGTTGATTGTCGAATCACAATCTACACGACATTTCTTACCTTTCACCACTCAAAATAATTCCAGGTCCAAAACCGAAGTTTCAAAAGGGTAAAGAAAGGTAATGTTGTGGTCTTAAAAACTGATTTAGCGTCTATTGAAACTACATAGTCTTGTTAATCTGCCTTCTTATCAGCTTCATCTATGGCAGCTAACCTTTCAACCAGAGGAGGGTGAGAGTAGTGATAAGCGGAGTACCAAGGATCCGTGTTCATCGCCGACAAGTTCTCTTCCTGCAAATTCATAATTCCATTAAAACTACATAATCAACTACTACATAACTTATATGTTAAACTATAGATCCAATCAAATGATTGCAATTCTTTTTTGGACAGATTGAGTAGAGCTAAAAGCCAACACTGTAAAGACCGAAATAAAAAAGAAAAAAGTTACCTGAAGTTTAACTAGTCCATCTCGAAGAGGTTTAGAATAACCGAGCTTCTTTGCAAAAGCATCGGCCTAGATGAAAAAAAAACATAATAACCAGAGTATCAGACAAAGCATACAGAGTAGCACGAAGAATAAAATAAGTTGGCGATTAATGTGATAAAGAAAAGTTACCTGAAACTCAAAAGCACGGCTTACAAGGTTGAGACCAAAGCTTACAAGATGCTGGATAGGAATTATAGTGTGCTGCAATTGGAAAATATATTATAGTTATAATAGAGTAACATTAACAGAACATCAACAGACCACAATAGCTGTGGCAATTCGAACAATATCGAGACGCATCTTAAAATAATTTATACTTATATATTATATAAGAAGATATTTCTGGTCAACAACTCACAGGATAAATCAAGTAGATTTATGCAATTGAAAACAGACTACAAACCCATATGCTGAATTCATAATATTTAGTATAAGTATCGCTGTACCTGAAATAATATGAGCCCGATGAGGACTGGCTGAGTATCAAATCCAAAACTCAAAAATAGATCTTTTGAGTTCTTTACAAGTGTATAACCTCCAAATTGCAAAAGTGTAAGAACCTGCAAAGTAAGCAAGTTGTCACCACCAAATGCATAAATTTATTTTTAAACATGTCATACCCAAAAACACACGCGTGCACACACACCTGAACAGCAACGAAGGAGTACATTGTGTGATTCAGTTTCCAGTGACCAAGTTCATGTGCAATCACAGCAACAACTTCTTCCACATTTTTGCACTATGTTAACCAAACAATAAAAAACATTATTTGTTAGGTACTTAAATCATATGATATGTTCATAGACCTATTTTATAGAAGGATAAAAACGTATAAAAAGTACCTGCTGTATCAAAGTATCATAAAGAACAATACGCTTGTTTTTAAAGAACCCATACATGTATGCCTGCAAAACAACAAAAATCATGTCAATACAAGACCATGAGATACAACAAACAGAACAATAATTGCAATTCAATAAAAATACTTACATTGCTATGGCTCGACCTTGTAGATCCATCCACAACAAATAGCTTCTTCAAAGGAAAATTAAGGGAAGAAGCAAGAGCCTCAATTTTTGTCCTGAGCTCACCATCTGGCAGCTATTTTTGGTAAAATGGCAAACAGTAATATTTTAAAAAAAATAGTATACTTAACTATTTAAGCAAACAAATAAAAGATTTAGGGTCAGAATTGTTACCGGTGTAAACTTGTTAAAAAGAGGTGCGATTAAAACTGGATAAATTGTCATCATCACAAGAGACAACACAAACATGAACCCCCAAAGATAAATGGCCAGATAAGGACCACCTTTCTGCAAAACAAAGTCAATTACAGAAAAAGTTACAAAATATATATATATATATATATATATATATATATATATAAACAAATAGAAAACTACAACTGTGCTCCCGAGTTACACTTAAGGAAAGAAAAAAAAGAAACCAAGAGAAAGAAATAAAGGTGTGTGTTCTGAGTTTTTTATAGGAAGGAAACATAAAGCTGTGTTCCCAAGTTCCACTCGGGAACACAGAAGAGAAACTAACAATACCTGTACAATTAGAATTATGGCAGCCACAATTGGTGGTCCTATCACTACAGCCAATACCAGACCCTTTATCATGTCTCGAATGAACAACCAAATTGTTTGCTGTAAGTTGTAAACATAAATATCAGTCACGAACATAATATCTAACATAAAACAAAGATATAACCATAAAAAAATAACTGATGTTGATAGGAATCATATTCTAGTTTTAGTCTTAATTGTCATTTGTCTATTTTGAGAGGGGGTTAAGTGAAATTATACTTTTATAAATAGATATCAATAGCCAATAGAGAAAGGGGAGTATGTTTATGTTTAAGATGGCATTGCCATGGCTCCCGCGTATGCGGTGAGAGAGGGCTCGGCCCTGGAATTATCTTGTAATCTTTCTTTACGTTTTCACTAATACAACCATTCTTCCTTTATATCCCTACTATCTTCTCTAAATTCAATCTATAATATATCAAACCCTACCATTGGTCCGACCTGCCCTAGATCTGCCGTTTTATTCTATTCAAATCATGGAAACCCTAACTCAGAATGCTCGATTGGATGTTCACGAAAAGCAGATTCAACAATTACAATCTGATGTTTCTGAGATTAAAACTACACTGAAAGAATTGGAGGTTGATCGTGATGAATCCAGAGAATTTCGAAAAGAGGTGTTGAATTGGATGACACAACGAGAGCAGACGACTGTTGTTGGGTCATCTAGTTCAGGAGGCAATTTCGGTGAGGTATTTACCTATTCTCGTACCGACTCTGTTTCCGGTAGGGATTTTGGTCCCAAATCAACTTCAGATGGTGTTATGTCTGGTGGTCTTCCGTCTCTAGTAGCTCAAATGGAAGCTCTTATTCCAGATCTGAAAAACGCTTGCGTGGGTATGGACATTTGATGTCGACTTATCTTACAGATTCACGTTCTTCAGGTTCTGATTCTATATTGCCGACGTTCTCTACTCCAGTTGTTTCCGTCATGTCCAAATCTGACAAAATTCCGGTTGATCAAGGCAGTTTTGTAGGTCCTTTGTTCAGATCTCCGTCATCTCTTCCTGATTCTCCATCATTATTAGCTCAATTGAGGGCTATAATTTTCAGATCTGAAGAAAACTCACTTGGCCACCGTCGTGTGATGTCGCATGGAGTTATGTCAGACGACTTACAAAGGAAGTTGGGCTCTGTCACAGTGTTGGGCCAGGGTGAGAAGCAGGTTATTATTGTGGGCCGGGACTCTCCAGAGTTAGGCCTGTTTTGTGAAAAAGTTCTTCCAGCCAGATTTGGCTTCAATATGGCTGCACCATTATACCCTAATTCTTCGTTAACTTCCTTAATTGATTCATACGTGAATCATATTGTTGCCCCACATGTTACCACCATTCTAAATCACCTACTACACCACAATCAATTGATGCTTCCGAAATTGAATGCTTTACTTCCTTCATCAACAAATAAGGATTCAGATTCTGAACAAGTTACAATCAATTATGGCGCCTCTGTTCCCAAATACACAGCTCCTGTTCGAGTTCGACTCAAAACTCAGATTCAGATCTTCGTTTTCGATCCTGGTCCGAATTCTATTAAGACGCCTTATTTTAGTCACATTATTTTCATCTGTCATCGTGTTTATACAGTTTTGTTGGAGTTAGGTCTTTCGGTTTTGGGCTATAAACTTGTTTTCACTCAGATTGTGCGCCATTTTGACCAACCTATGGTGATTCTGTTTCGTGATAAGCGGGATATCCAGAATGTACTGACAACCAGCTGGAATTCTCAGTTTTGGACCACTCATGCTGACCGGGATTTTTCTTTTGGCACGTTTGCCTCTGTTGGAACGTCATTTCCTACAACACTACACGATTTTCTTTGTTGGTGCAAGACTGCAAGTCAGGTTGCTGCGGGTGTTGTTGGTTCATATCATTTGTGGGTAGTGCATGGGCAGGGTCGACCACCTGAAGACGCAACCAAGACGATCTCCATGTTGGATTTGAAATTAGTTAGCCGATTCCAGTCTTGAGGACAAGACTGTTTTGAAGGGGGAAGTAGTGATAGGAATCATATTCTAGTTTTAGTCTTAATTGTCATTTGTCTATTTTGAGAGGGGGTTATGTGTAATTATACTTTTATAAATAGGTATCAATAGCCAATAGAGAGAGGGGAGTATGTTTATGTTTAAGATGGCATTGCCATGGCTCCCGCGTATGAGGTGAGAGAGGGCTCGGCCCTGGAATTATCTTGTAATCTTTCTTTACGTTTTCACTAATACAACCATTCTTCCTTTATATCCCTACTATCTTCTCTAAATTCAATCTATAATATATCAAACCCTATCAGATGTTTTATGGTACCTTGTTAAAACCATGTCGCTCCTCAATTACAAATGTTGAGTAGAGAGAAAATGGCAAGTCTGTTATCTGCAAAAAGTAAATCAGATAAAAATGTAAAACGGGCAGTAAAACACTAGGCTTGTGAACAAACCAAATGAAGCTTGAAACTAAACAAACAATCGAACACGAACAACTAAATGAACTGCGTTTCTTGTTTGTGTTTGTTCAATATGAAAATGAGTGTGTCCATGACTGTGTCCGTTTACATTCATTAGTTAACATGAACGAACGATTTACCAGTGTAAATGAACAAATATAACTAAACACAGATGAACAAACATAACTAAGCTACAAACAATTAAAAAGTAAATGTGAAAACAATGTGTTGTGCCTAAAAAGTTATCAAAACTATACTAAGTTGTAATAAGTCAAAAAAAATTTCATAAATATATTAACATATGTAAACATGCGAACTTAAACAACACAAAAAGTAGCAAACATAAATTAAGGTGAACAAACCTTAATGCATATAAATAATTGAACTTTCATGAACGTAAATGAACAAACGAGACGTGTTCATGTTTGTTCGTTTTAACTAAAATGAAAAACTTGTGTCATGTGCATTCGTTTATTAAATAAACAAACATAAGCGAACTTCCTGCCAAACAGTTTACTGAACACGCGGTTTGTTTACAGGCCTAACTAAACTACAGTCGTAAAAGAAGTTTAAAGGATACATTAGTGAGAACTAATTAATAAAAGTGAACATATAACTATGCAGTAATTAAAGTTCTGACAAATAGCAAATTCTAATGCATAAATGTGACAAATCAGTAATTTTTTTGTTTGTGTGATGACCTTCTGTTATAAATGCAACTATGCAATCCTTATAACTTATATTTATATGATAATAAATCTTTTGGCGTATAGTGATATACATGATATTGCTCTGCATTTCATATACGAACCAATATAGTATCATCATGTGAAATAGTGTTAGGATTTGAAAAGAACCTATGTACCTGAGACCAAATCATAACACCAGCTAGAAACACTAGTGTATGATATATTTCATTCTCTGCATCAAGGCCAGTGGATTCTAAAATACCACCTGATTTCTGTGACAATTTGAGAAACACAATTAAAAAGTTGTTAACAAAGCTACAAATCTATTAGAAGTTACAACAATGAAAATATTAAGAAGGAGCTAAGTACTAAATTACTAAAGTACCCACCTTCCAAAACCAAGGCAAAACACCATAGAGCAAAATCGCAGAGTCCATAGCTATTGTTACAAACTGACTAATGAAGTGAAAGTTACTGTAAAACAAGAAAAATAAATTATATAAGTTTTAGTAAGTGAATAAGTGAATATATATTTAAATTACCTTTTGTCAAGACTATAAGCTCTAGATTTTTCAAATTTCTCTTGACTAATAACCCCTTCTAAAGTTTTAGGAAGAGTTGGCAGCTTGAGAGCAGCATGTTGTCTCAAATCTAAGTACGTCTCAAAGATGTACATCAATATCATGAATCCTGGAAATTGATAGCAATTGTCATCATAAGAATTTGAATAATTTGTAATAAGAAGTTTATGGTAACATACAAAAACATTGTAAAGATTGCAGTTAATCAACCATGCGTATATATTTCAAACTAATACATCATCAAATTATAAACATCCCCAAAACGAGAATACTCAAAACCCTAGCAGAATCAGGATACAAGTCACAGAAACCAGAATACCTAAACTGCATTAAGTTTAAAAATATATGAATATGAATGTTTAAAGAATAACAACACAAATGTGGTAGCAGGACCAAACCAAAACCGTTGACACTGACCATTCTCGGTTAGCCAAATCAGATAAAAAAAAATTGTTGATTCACTAACAAGAATAAGACCCAGTTAGGTTCTGTTCTTTCACAGCGTTAACGTGCAAGCCACAACGCGCAAGTACAAGAAGTAACATTATTGAAAGTTGGAAACCTAATTAGATTGACTGGTATCAACAATAACAGAATAATAATAATAATAATAATAATAAAAGTTGGATCTGTGAAGCATTTATAAGACAACGGTTGGATAAAGGCAATGATTACATGCATAAACCCTAGGTAGCAAAGTTAATATTTCATTTCATCCAGCAACGAATAATCGAATCAATATGAGTATAAATTAACAAGAGTAATCGAATAAAACACTGGTACTGAAATGAATGAACAGAAGCACGTAAATGAAGAAATTGAAAGTGAAAGAGATATACCGACTACAGCTTCCATGTAAGGAAACGCCATGACTGATTTTGGTGTGTGAGTATGTATGTATGGTATGGGAAGTAATCAATTGAAGAAATGGAACCCTAGAGCATGAATCAAGTTTCTTGTCTTATTATATATCGGCGGCCTGTTTTTAAAATTCATATCTTGGTTAACCAAAAATTATCTTATTCTATAAAATAAAAATAAAAAAATACTCTTTTATGTTTTATAAGTTTTTTAATCCATAAACCATACTTTATGTTTCAAAACCCTATAATGTTACGTCCTTTGACACAAATTCAATTAATTTTTATCGTTAAATCTAATCATGTGTAAAACACATTCAGGGTAGTTTTGTAATTTTACTCATTTATTTAATAAATAAAACTATCTTCTTCCTCAAAACCTGCATTTCCTTCAGTCTCTCATAAGGTTATGTGCAGTGGGGCGACATTGGAGGGCGATGGCGGCGACAAAATGGAGGACCCCCCCTCCCCAACCGCGACGATAATAGGGATGATGATTATTTATTGCCTGCTTGTTTGTTTTTTTATTATTATATAGTTTGTGTGTGTGATATATATCTACATCTACATCTACATATTCTAATAAAGTAAAATAATTGTAGATACGTGTCGGTTTATGGTTTATCTTCACAATTTTTTCCCTCCAAAACTAATATATATCATAGATCAACAATTATTCACTTTCCTTTTACACAATTACACTACATTTATATTATATCTATAACATGATTAAATTATTCACTTAATATTTTTAAACTCTATTTATATTATATCTATACACTTTTATAAAAACTGCATATTCACATATTATACTATTATACATTGTTTAGAATATATATTCACAACATACTTGGTGAAATTCAAAAATCATCAACTAACCATGTCTGTTAAATATTGAAAATAATATAAATTTAAATGTTATCATTAACATATTATACTATGTATATTGTTGAAAATTATAAATAAAAAAACTCTGATATGCTTTCATTTTACGAATTAATTTTTTTAATCATTAAATTATAAATATATACATAAAAGTTGATCCATTTTTCAAAAATAAATCCATTAATCTATTGGTTTTTTTGTACATTGTCATATGAATTTATAAATTGTAAATATATAATTTAAATCTATCTATTAATTTTTTCGGTTAATATAGTAAATTGTACATATATGTGTTAAATTGTAAGGATATTATATACCAATCACTTTCAAATATAATAAAGTTTATCATATTTAGTTTCTTGTGTTTTTATCAACGATTGTTTCGGGTTTTTTGTGGAACTTAAATTTGATTGTTACGAGTTAAAAGTTGATAAATAGATCGTTTGGTACAAATTAACTACATTTTGCTCAAATTTGTTACGAGTAAAAAAGGGGGTCATCTGAATATTTATAAAAGCTTGAGAATGCAAATAGATTTATCGTCAAACTTGTTACAGGTTCAAAGTTTTAACTTAAAAATGTAGAACAAATGAAAGTTAGAATTTTAAATGTGATTGAGTTTCGAATTTTTTTAAAGGACATTTTTAGAAATAGTTAGAAGATTTGGGATTTGCACATTGAGTATTTTCCCATGACTATTAAAATTTAAGAAAAATGGCAAATACTTTCGACATGCCGCCTCTAGGCCTATCAATGTTTCTAACTTTTATCATATTAGAAACATGTGTGTCAGCATTAACTTTTCCTTATATAATGATTAGAATGTTGTATCCGAAGATGCCATACAAAATTATGCTCAAGTGAAGCAAAACAATCATAAAATTGAACGGGCTAACCTGCTATTTTTTTTGTTGTCAATTGGCAAAGTCAAGAACTCCCCCACCCCCCAAAAAAAAAAAAACTTATCAAAATATTTTTCATAGTGTAGCTCAAAACTATTATTAAATGAGAACTATTCTATGAAATTGGTTCATAACCAAATTTCTTTCAATTATACATATATGATACTGAGAATGAAATTTCCAATATATGGAGTGTTCTTGGTTATGTTTTTGCACGTGCATTGTTTTTATTATGTTCAATTTTTTTTGGAAAAATCATTTTGTGATATAAATAAAATTAATTTAAGTATGATGATACAAACATAGATGTAATACATTTTTCTATATCTACGTTACATATAAAACATTTTAGATGGACAAGATTGTAATTTGGCTCATGAGTGTAAAGAGACGCCGCTATATTTAATTTAGGTCGCCGATATTCATCTTAGGCAAGATGTTCCAATTCATCTTCGTTAACATTCAATTACAATCAATAAAGAATTAATTGAATTGAGCTGCTATGTAATTAAGTGAATGATGGAATTTATGATGCAATCATAATACCGATGAGTGGATGACTCGTTTTCCATATGTATTAGACTATTAGCCATTCGCATCTAAACCATCCAACTTGGTCGTAATATTAATGGTTTTTTCACCGGTTGGCAACTTCATCCCTTCAATCCTTCGGTTACAAATTATCCTCTGGTGACTTTAATTGCTCATTCAATCGTTCCTTAACATCGATTGCTCCTTCAAACGGCTTCAATTGAACTCCCAAATCATCGTTTCAATGATCTGTTGACAATTCTTTCTCTTGCTCACTGGATTCTTCAGTCCATTCATGTTCGATTATAATCAAAACTACTTGCCAGCCGACATCCTCAACTTCAGGCGATTGTATCATCACTCCAATTGGTCCAGGTTCCTGATATGGTGGTAAGTGTGAGTATTATTATCTATTTGGCTTCTTATCCTTGAATATGGATTCCAGAACTTGTTGTCTAACTTCACTTGATTAGTTCATTACTAATTTTGACCTCAGTTTAATATAAATATTTTTATGGTTGGACAGGTTAACCAATTGCTTGCTAACCTTGTCTGAGTATAGGGCTTGTAGTCTTGGGTCAATAATCATTTTAATTCTCAACCACCAAGGTGAGCACTCTACTTCACTCGCAGTTTATTTAATAGTTGATGACAAACATTGATTTTGCAATGTTCTTGTTGTTCTAATTTGAATGGACACCCCCATCGAATATGATTGGCATTCAAGCATACGAGAAATTCTTTGATGATTTTGTTGTCCTACATGTTGGCAGAAGAGGTAATAATCCGCTGATCCATATCTATTTAAATCTCAGGACATCAAGCTCTGAATAATCAAAATCGAGTCCTAACGGCTAAAGGGTTGGTTTCTTTTTGGTTTGTACAATTATTTGAATTTAGTGGAATACTGAAGTGTTTTTCGCTTGGGTTCTAATGTCACATTGTATATTTTTTGTTACCAATTTTGTACTCCATAAGTTTATTTGCTAGGGCATACTTTTGTTTATTGTTTTGAAAGTTCTCCAAATTCAGTCATGTCTTTGCAGCGATATTTTTTTTACTGCAGAAACATTTATTTTCTCTTTGTGGGAATGGATGCACTAGACTATGAGAGGTGTAAAACGAGCATATTAAGGTATAATTGGTCTTTTGGTGAAGTTAATCTCCATACATTTTTCTTCCTTGTATAATTATATTTTTGTTGAAGCTATTGGACTCCAATAGACATATACATCACTATACTAATGTTGATTTTGCTTGAATACGCTCGTTTGTGTTTCCCTTTTCTTTTATTACTAATTATTTGCATATAGGTAAGGAAAATTGGATTTTAATAATCCCTATTGAATGGTATTGGCCAATAATAATCCTTATTCATTTTATCGCCACTGACGGTCCCAAATTCAAAAAATTTGGCCCCCAATGGTCCCCGTTAAAAAGGACTTAACGACGTTATAGTTTTTTCTGAATTTCAAACTAACTTTTTATGGCTTTTGATCGTTAGGAGGATACGAGTCGAATGATATAAAGCTTAGCTCCAAACAATGATCTAAACGACTTGATTTTGGTTAATTGTAAGTTCAAACACCCGAATTGAAGCATTGCTTTGTCATTTTGAAGCACTGTTTCGAACTAAGTTTTACACCAATCGACTCGTATTCTCCTAACGATCAAAAGCCCTAAAAAGTTAGTTTGAAATTCAGAAAAAACTATAACGCCGTTAAGTCTTTTTTAACGGGGGACCATTGGGGGCCAAATTTTTTGAACTTAGGACCGCCAGTTGCGATAAAATGAATAGGGATTATTATCGGTCAATACCATTCAATAGAGATAATTAAAATCCAATTTTCATATAGGTAATAATAGGTGAATCTTTCATCAAAAATACATAGCAACACCAAGTAATTATTATTATTATTATTATTATTATTATTATTATTATTATGAGCATTATTAATATTCTTGTTATTAGTTTTTGAATGGTTTTGAGCATTATTATAAGTACTATATTTATGTACAAGTAGTTTTATCATACATAACATGATCTTAACATGATATCCAATTTGTCGAGCCACATCAAGGTATCTCGTTCAATTATTATTATTTTTTTTTTACTTTGTTGAAACTAAATTTATCAAAATAATTTTTTTGTAGTGCATGTTCGAATTTTACTTGTTTTTGCACACATTAACGGGAATGCATTTGTTGTCTTTAACTTGTCAAAATAGACCATTCTAGAAATGGAATTGTAACACCCCAAAATTTGAAATGACTTTTTAACATACTTTATTGTGGAAAATACGGTCCCATTTTTTTTACATATACAACAACATACTTAATTATAAAAACGACAATGAACAAGCTTCTCCAAAATAATTATTTTTATCAACGTATCAAATACATCAACTTAAACACATTCCACAAATAAGCGGACGATACTTAAAAGTCTTATGTGTTCCGATGTCCGTCACGAGCACTTGATCTTTCGCCATATGATTCCAAGATTGGAATTTCATTCAAGGTATTATAACATTATGACAAATGTTAATGTTACTTAATCAACATATAAATCTCTAGCAAACATTAGTAGAACGAACATAATAAACTTATCGTTTAATAATTCCACCACACCGTCAACATTCTTTGTATGCTCATCCAATCAGATTCTTCAAGTAACTTAACCGCTCAAGCATTCCGCACAAGCCATAAAACTAATCTCAGTTTTCAAAACGACGTAAGCAACCATAAACCGACGTAATGTCGGCATAGCACAAACCACCATCGATGTAACCTATACCATGGCGTAGCTTATGTGGTTATTAGCGTAAGGTACGCCGGGTGCAAGTCTGCAACCCCAAATCTTCTTTCTACAACTAACATGTTTGCTCGATTCCCGATTTTCCTCTCTTGTTACTAAAAACATATCTCCAACTAATGAAGTTAATACACCATATCATTTTAATACTTCAAGTTAACATACAATTAGAACTCATCCCAACACGAGTCACTAAGTTCTATTATTTAAATCCCCGATTAAGCAAAACGAGCATGTCATATAGATGATAACAGAGATTAACTTCTTTAGGGATAATGTTATATAAAAACAAACACGCCACATGTGTTCTTGGTAGGTTTCCCATAATATGACTAAGTATAACTTCTATCACTTTCAACACTTCACAAGTAAGACTAACCACTTAGTCAAATAGTTCTAAGTTGACCCATAAAGTTAAAATCCAATTTACCACAATCATTCTATTACAAACTACAATTATTTTTAATAACCAATATGCTAATCATCCTTAACAATTTTCAATCATAAAAATCGATTTTTCCAACCAACCAAAACTTATAATTAAATTACCAAATAATTAACACATATTCTTTCAAGAATTAGGTATAACATATATTTTTATTATAATTTTCTAATTCACACAAACATACAGAATATTCACATTCTACAACAACCTAATTTCAGTCCCTATTTTAACACAACAGTACATAAATATTTGCCAAAAGTTCCATATTTGTCCAATTGATGCAAGACTAATTGTATTAGATTCCTACTTCAATTTATAACATTCCAGAAGTGGAATCACACCCATATCTGTTTTCAATATCAAGTTATATAATTTACAACATAGCTCAGAAAATTTCTCTTTCAATCAGGATTGCAACCCGATTTTTTAAATTAATAAAAGGTAGTCAAACAAAGTCCAAAAATTATGATTCTTGACTTTTTGAAAACTATATTCAAATTAATTAACCCTAGTATCAAAAGTCAATCGGAAACACCACCGTATCAACAACTTATACAATCTACAATCTAAAACAAAGAATCTGTCAACAAGCAGATTCAAACCAAAACTCACAAAAATTATGATCCTTATATTCTTATGATCTTAAATCATCAAGGAACATTTTTATATAATCAAATCTCATGTCTTCCATTATCATACTAATTTATAAAATAGTATTTATGTACAAAAGGTTTCCATCTTTTCTTTTACAACAAGACACAAAGTTTCTTTTAAAGCCATCAAACGTGATCATCTTTTTATTTCTTATGATTTCATGTGTTTGGATACTCAATCCCAAATCAAAGAAACATAGAAAAAATATATATTAAACATGCTTACTTACTTGTTTGATCAATACTATATCACTACTTGTTCTAAGAATCACCAACTTGATTATGATATTTTGAGAGTGTTTTAGAAAAATGAAATGTATGTGTGTGTGATGTGAGATGGATGGCCAAGAGAGGGAGAAAGGAAAAGCTATAACCCCCTTGTTATTAACACACTCACTAACCCCATCATTAACTCATAATTAATTTAATTAAAATTTAGGTTATGTCATTTTTATTAAAATGTGACATGTTACATTCTTTAAGTCACAGGGTATTTATTAGATCGAATGTACTTACGAATAGATCGATTTTGCCGTATCCAAACTAATAGCAATGTAACTTGTTTAATTATCTAGCTTTCTTATAAATCACGTAAGCATGTAACAACTAGTTACTCTTACTTAGGTTACCAACGACACGACTAACTTAAATGTACGTATACATGACACTACATGTATAAGAGTTCATCAACGTAATTAACCGAACTAACTGGGTTTACAGACATAGTCAACGAGATTTAACTGAGTTTAGTTAATGGAGTTAACCTGAAAATTGGCAGTTGTCACAATCCCGTTTTCCATCTCGGTTAATAAATAATAATATTTATTGTCATGGGCTGGGCTTGTGTTGGGTTAAATAGATATGGGTGATGGACTTGAATTAATAAGGAAGGAAGACAGACCATGACCCATGACCCATCGTATATAAACCATGATCCTTCCTTAATTCATTCATTCACCCATTCCATACACCACCAAAACACACTTAAGCTCTCTTTTTATCCCTTTCCCTAGCAGAAAACAAGAAGAAGAACCGATCCCAATCCGAGGTAATGATGTTATGATCTTGTATAGATTCAAACCCGCTAGATCTAGTCGCAAAACGATGAACCGACACCCTCAACCGTTAAAGTCACGAGATCCGGTTAAAACCGATCGAATTAAGACGAACTTAGGGGTCACCCTAGCTCAGATCCGGATCGAACGAGATGAAAAACGGTGAAAAACGGTGGAAAAACGAGTGAGATCTCGCTTTTCCGGTGAGATCATGGTTTTCCGGCGATGACGGTGCCGGAAAGGCGGTGCCAATAATTAGAGGAATTTTTGGGAATACGATGAAAGGACATATCACATTCTGCCAGATGCCCTAAACCCTAGGCGCGTGTAACGAATAGGGCCACGCCCATTTATTAAGGAAGGAGTAACAAATGAGCTACATTCGTTAGCCCGTTTGTTACAGAAAGGTGACGAATGAGCCCTCATTTGCCTTATAGGAGAAACGAATGAACTTATTCTTTCATCATCCGTTCATTCGCCTTGAGGAGACAACGAATCAGACCATTTGTTATAACGAAAGAAGGAAGCTTTCATAGCGAATCAGACCATATAACGAATGAAGTCATTCGTCATAACGAATGGGATAACGAATGAGGTTTAATCAAAGGCCATTCGTTGTAGCGAATGAGTTAGCGAATTAAATAATAGTTCAGGAATTCTAATGAAATTTGTGTTAAGGAAGTTAATGAAAATATTTTTTTCCAAGCTGACCTAGCAGCTTAACCCCAGCCAGGGGCGTTGCCCCCGGACCTCCGTTCGTTGAGGGTTATATTAAACTAGAAATATGATATGGACAGGGATAGTTGATTGATACGTGTAATTGTTATATAGTTAGCCGTGCCCAGTTAAAGAAAAGAGTTACCATTAACTCTGAAAGGAACTGAACATGCGACAGCGCCGTTGGGTCGAGCTGCTCAAAGATTACGATTGTGCCATCAAGTACCACCCTGGCAAGGCCAATGTAGTGGCCGACGCCCTCAGCAGAAAAGAAACAGATAAACCCAGACGGGTGAGAGCATTGCAACTCACGATTCATGCCAGCTTACCCGATCAGATTCGCGATGCGCAACTTGAAGCTTTGAAAGATGACAATCTTCCGTTGGAACTCATGCGGGGCATGAACAAGCAACTTGAAACTAGATCGGACGGGGTCCGATATTTTGAGAACCGAATTTGGGTTCCACGGTACGGAGAGTTGAGGACTCTAGTGATGGACGAAGCTCACAAGTCCCGATATTCCATCTACCCTGGCTCAGATAAAATGTATCATGATTTAAAGGCACTTTACTGGTGGCCGAACATGAAAGCCGACATTGCCACCTACGTGAGCAGATGCTTGACTTGTGCCAGAGTCAAGATAGAATACCAAAAACCATCTGGCCTACTGCAACAACCGGAACTCCCAATGTGGAAATGGGAACACATCTCAATGGATTTTATTACGGGTTTACCTAAGACACCGACGGGATGCGATACCATCTGGGTGATCGTTGACCGGTTGACTAAGTCTGCACAGATTAAGGAATCGGACAAAATGGAAAGACTAACTCGTGTTTACATGAAAGAAGTGGTATCTAGACACGGAGTGCCTGTCTCGATCATTTCCGATCGAGATTCTCGTTTCACTTCGCACTTTTGGAAGTCGCTGCAAAGCGCACTAGGCACCCGTCTTGATATGAGCACAGCATACCATCCTCAGACGGATGGGCAAAGTGAACGAACTATTCAGACCCTGGAGGATATGTTGCGTGCCTGCGTATTGGATTTCGGAAAAAGTTGGGAACCTCACTTACCTTTGGTAGAGTTTTCGTATAATAACAGCTACCACGCAAGTATTAAAGCAGCGCCGTTTGAAGCGCTGTACGGACGGAAGTGTCGATCACCACTCTGCTGGGCAGAGGTGGGTGACTGCCAAATCACTGGTCCGGAACTGGTACTCGAAACTTCGGAAAAGATTGTCCAAATCCGAAATCGCATGGCAGCAGCACGAGATCGCCAAAAGAGTTACGCCGACAAGCGCCGAAAACCTCTCGAATTTTAAGTGAACGATCGAGTGTTACTCAAAGTCTCACCTTGGAAAGGTGTGGTTCGCTTTGGTAAGCGAAACAAACTCAACCCACGATATGTTGGTCCTTACCGGATAACTGAGCACATTGGTCCGGTGGCGTACCGACTGGACCTACCAACGGAACTCGGTGGCGTACACAATGTATTCCACGTGTCCAATTTGAAGAAATGCCTATCTGATGAAACCCAAGTAGTCCCTTTGGAGGAACTGCAAGTTGATGAACAGTTACGTTTCATTGAGGAACCAGTCGAGGTTTTGGATTGGGAAACCAAAACGCTCAAGCACAGCAAAATTCCAATCGTTAAGGTTCGTTGGAACTCGAGACGTGGACCGGAGTTCACTTGGGAACGCGAGGATCAAATGATGAAAAAGTATCCTCACCTTTTTGAAGGGCTAACCAAACACAGAAAACCGCGAAACCCGGCAAACCGTCAGACATCACCGGAGGTATGAATTAAATTTCGGGACTAAATTTCTTTCTACTAGGGGATGATATGACAAACTGAAAATTTTTCTTACTTTTTCAGACACTCATCACGACTTGACTCAAATTTTCGGGACGAAAATTCTTCAACATGGGAATGATGTGACAATCGTCAATTTCAGGTTAACTCCGTTAACTCAACTCCGTCAATTCAAACTTAAGATCACTAAATCTATAACGCACACTTCATTACATTTAAACTAGGGTTTAAATGACGCTTAACACTTACTACATGTGTAGTCATTTGGGATTTGCACCGAAACGCAAACGAGTTGACGCAAACGGTTGATGAATAAACGAAAAAACGTCAACATAATAATTATGTGATAATTAGGTGTTAACATATGTGTTACTTGCTTATATTGTATGTAATGCTAGACAAGAAACAAGAACTAAGTTAGTTTAAGCTAGGAAAAAGTAATACTTGGAAGTGGATGGGCCAAAGTGTAACATAGTTTTCTATAAATATATCCTTAACAATTAACCCTAACTATTATTATTCTTTCTTCCTACTTCCGATCGCAAACCCTCTCCCCTTGCTCCTTGGCTGCCGTCCACTATACACACACCTACAACCCTCAATTCAAGCTTTTGATTGAAGAACTAGGTGCTAGGAAGGTATAATTGATCATCCTTTACATCCTTGTTACTTGATTTTGATGTTTAATGGGTTAATTGAAAACCCTAGCTTGACCGATTTCATGTATGTATAGTTAATATGATTTGTTGTTGATTGGATAATGATTTGATAACTAGATTGAATGTTGTTGCATGTTAATTGTTGTGTCTATGGTTTGAGTTCAAACAAAAACCCTAATCATGTATGTAATGGGTAATTGATGTGCATGGATGGTGTTTATGGAGTCTAGAGTGTTATATGAATGCATGATAGTTCATAGGTTGTTAATATATTGAGTTTGGATGCAAACAGTTTCTGGACAGAATGTGTATATGATGTTTAAGTGACTGTAACAAAGTGTAAACGTGAAAATTGGTTGAGATTATTGGTACTACAGTAAACTAGGTTGAGTCTAGTTTCTATAAAGTATAAACTTGTAATTTTTGGACAAGTAGAAGTTAACTTTTATGATTTTACAAAAACGTTGTGCAAAGCTGAGCTGTTAGACCTGATGTTAGGTTGTGTTGTAAATGTTATATCTCATGAACTACGAGACCAATTGGGTTGGTTCCACTTCTGGAAGTTGACTTATTGAGTTAGGAACCTAACCCAAGTGGTCTTGCATTTATTGGATTTTTCGTTTAACGGAAATTACAAATAACATTCTGTTGCGCATGAATTTGACTGTTATGAGTTTGCTGTAATGATTTGATGATTGTGAGAAAACTATGTGGAATAAAAATATAATAAAATATGTTCTGGAAACCTAAGACATATGTGCTTCTGTGATGATTTTTGGTAAATTAATTGAAATGCTATGATCGGTTAAATAGTACAATCTTTCTAGTAGGATTTCTGTCTCGGTGAAACTAGCTGCTGAGTTGTGTAAAAATGCATGAAACATGATACTTGCTATATAATTGTTATGTTTTGACCAAAATACCCTTGCGGGGAATAATTGCTAATTGATTGCCATGATTTGACCAAATTGCCCTCATGGGGAATAATGGCTAGTTAATTGTTATTTGTTGACCAAAATGCCCTTACGGGGAGTAATTGATAGTGAGGTACTTTATGAATATATGACACGTATATGATTGCTTACACATGTAATGTGTCACAAATACGCTGGTTAAAGTCACACACGATTCACAAACGAAACACGAAACATGTTATGTGCATAGGTATTATGTGCCGGGTCTAGAGACTCGATAATATTCCGACACTTAGAAAAATCTCTTTATTGTTTTAGAACGCTAGAGAGAGTTTTTCGGTGACGCGCATCTTGGTGATTTAATTTGGGAAATTCTTCGCAAACAGTGAGTTTCACTTTCCCCTCTTTAAACTGTTTTCAAACGCTTTTCACTTGGGGGAGATAACATACTCCACAACGCATTTAAGATTTTGTTATAAATTATATATCACTTGTAAAGGCTAAGTGGCAAACGAAACATTTGAAGTCCTACACATCGAACCGGTTAATATTTTGAATAGCGAGTCACTATTGAGTAGTACTACTGGGTTTGACAAACCCCACCCAACGCTAAACTCGACTGGAGGTCGAGCGGGTGTAATTTTGGCTAACACGTACCATGGTCTGGAGGACCTGGTGACAAGGCACTTAATAAACGAGTCAGCTTCGGTGTCGAACACTTAGTAATACTTGTTGTATAGACTAGCTACCTATCGATATATAATTGACATAACACTATCTGGTAACGCAAAACGCTGTAACGCTGTAACGCAAAACGCTGAACGCAAACGCTAAACGATTTATTTTTATGTAACTTGTGAACTCACCAACCTTGTGTTGACACTTTTAGTATGTTATTCTCAGGTAGCCGAGGCGGGCGCGCGGTTTAGGAACATGCATTGCTTGAAAAACTTTTAAATATGCAAACTTACTTTTAACTGTTATCATTGGTTTTAAATCGTCCTGCGTGACGTAACATTGTTTCTATGGTTTTACGCTTCCGCACTTATTTTCATTTAAACGTTTTTATGGTTTGATTATAACTGATGATTCCGATCCTGTTAGTTCACACCCTCTGACGGTAAAACTCCGTTAGTGGATTTTGAGGGTGTGACAGGAACCGAGTTCAGGTGAGTGTCTAGCCCCATTTCCTTGTTACGTTTTCGGGGCTGTGTGCATACTCGAGGTGATTAGTTAATACACTTACCTTAAGTGGTAAGTGTATGCCTTCTATGATTTTATGTATGAATGAATGCTTGACGGTACATGAACGATCTTCGGATATTGCATGTACCACCAGGTAATAGTGTGGTATGTTATTGTTTTACGAATGATGTGTGAACGATATATGAAAGTTATGGAAAAGATTAAGTGTATGTGTGAATGTACATAAATTTAAATATAAAGAAGGTAATGTATGGTTGTATAAGGGTATCCTTGAAGGGTTGCAGACCCTAATAATATCTGAGGAGGTTACAGGGTTGCATACCCTAGTAATGTATGTGAAGGTTATAGAGTTGCATACCCTAATAATACATGCGAAGGTTACAGGGTTGCAGACCCTAATAATATCTGCGAAGGTTACAGGGTTGCATACCCTAATAATATATGCGAAGGTTATAGGGTTGCGGACCCTAATAATATCTGCGAAGGTTATAGGACGAAATGCTCTTTAAAACGTAGAGATAACTATGTATGTATAAGTAAGACAAAACAAGAAAGTATGAAAGTATGTAAGAAAGAAAGAAAGGAAGCACGTATGTATGAAAGACAGGTAACAAGCTAAGTACGTAAAATGTATCTTCGGATACGTATGTATATAAGTATGTGAATGTATTGTATGTTGCCTGATTAACTAGAACTCACTCAGCGTAGCTGACTTTTAGTATACACGCATGTAAAGAGACTGAGACAGCTGGCTTGAGGGGGACACCTGTAACAACTCGGATTTTCAAATTAATAGTATATCCGTTACCTGACCCGCTTTTATGTTCGGATTATTTTATCAATGAAATTATTACGTTTATCGAGTAATTATTTTATTCTTAATTGTTTATTATATATATATATATATATATAAATATATTATACATAAATTAACTTGGAAAATGTACGAATTTTACCCTAATATATACTTTAAGCCTATATTGTTTCCACCTCATTAGATCAGGGTCAGTTTTGCAAATCTGGATTATATTATATTAAAACCCATATACCCATTTACACAAACCCGATTCAATAACCCAACCAGTAACCCGTTTCCTTGCTTGTTGCTTAATTCTCGTGGTATAATAGGAATTGATCTTTTTAGATTGTTTATGCTCGTATCACAAACTATACCAACATTTTAATTTGGGTAATAAGAATCAAGATTTAATCGTATTTATGTTTTTATCAATTCGTCTATAACTATTTCGGGTTAGACCATTTTTACAGAATGATAATGCAATTAAACAATAGGAAATCATCCCCATAACCTCCCGACCCTAACCCTACGTTTAATTGATTTTTTTCGAGCCTGCTTGTGAGGTTTATGGTTACAACCTTGGCCGCCGTTCACCCTTCGTCGTTACCCATCGATCCCGCATCAATACAGGTAATTCATACCTGTAATACTTTCGTTTCCGAATCAGTTTCGTTTTTGCCCAATGGTTAATTTGGCCGACATGCAACGGATTAATTGATTCATGAATTAGGGTTCATAGGTTTTGGGAGTTGTCTGGGCTGCTGCAGTTAAATTTTTATCATGAACTTTAAACAACAGGAAGTCCTAGCGCAGTTGGTTATGTTGCATGTGTTATAGTCATGGGGTACCGGCTAGGGTGCGGGTTCAAGCCCCTCTAGCCGCATTTTTTTTAGTTTTGGAATTGCTAAGTTTATTTATTTAATAAAAACAATATAACTAATAGTAAATATAAACTAAATACTATTTTTTTTTTCAAACCGACACTATTAAGTTTTACGTTTCTTGACAAATCTCGTTATAGTTTTATTTATGTTATATATATATATTATCATTCAAGAAAAAATTGTATCAAATGTATTTTAAATGTATCCACTGTCTTTTTACCACAAATTATTCGTTAAAGACTCGAAATAAATATTTGTTTGGATATTGTAATAAATACGTATTATATCTATTTATTTAAAAGATTTTTATATATTTGTATTGTATTTATTACAAGTATAACTCATATTTAATTTAATTATTTTGTTTTAATTATCTATTTAATTATATATGTATCCAAATATTATTTAAGTATATTTTATATTAAAGTTATACATTTTAAACTCTTCCGTTAGTATATTTGATTTAATTATAATACAATGATATATTATAAAAATAATCATTTTATAAATATCTCATAAACAATAATATCAATCCTTGCAATAATAACCTCGATAGAAATCAATCAATCGTTCAAATTCATAATATTATAATCCCAACATAACTCAAATCACATCGAAATCTTAATTCATCAAATCATGATCCCTTATAATTAATTTAATATTATATTATCTAACTAGGAATCTTTGACGGCATATCTCAAAGGATTCATCTTTCTCATCATCATCTTCACTTATATTTCGTTCATTCGATCAGGTGAGTAATCACTCCCCTATTTTACTTGTTTTCAAATGTTTTGGGGACACTTGCGTACCATTTATCAGATTATTTACCTTATTATTTCTCAAACGCAAACTGTGATCTTTGTGCTGTGTATCAATTGAATGATTGTCTGTTACTTGCTATTACTTGAATCGCATTCAGAGAGGTCCAACATAATCTCATTATAGTATGATCATACGACCGTCGTAGTGGCCGGAGCCCGATCGCATTGTTAATGGTTTCACCGACATCTCATTACTTGCTTAACACTTTCATTGTTTATACTCACAGATAACAGTTTTGCTTATCTTTACTATATTATTTATATCATTATATATTATCATTTTGTTTGTGTCAAAACTGGTGAATCTACTCAGTAAATTTATGCTGTTGACAAATATATATATATTTTGTACGCATTTGCAGGTTATAGATTGGATTGCTTATCGAACTGAAGCTCACGTAGAGATGACCTTAGGATGTTAAACATAAACAAGAATAGTTGGTTTTGTATTTTAATTTTCTCTATTTTTGTTGTACTTAAATGTTCGTTGACAATTAATAAATTAATTAGATATTGTCGCTTTACAATTGCATGATAGTACCTTGTGAGCTGTGGCAATCAGTTCGCGCCCCGGCATTTCCGCCGTAGGTTGGGGTGTGACAACACCTGGCAGGATTGAAAATGCTGGCATCTGAAGATTTGTTATGATGTTTGATACTGCATTTTATGTTATATTTTAAAAAGGACAAGTTATGGATGTTTGTAATGAATGGTTGACATTTAATATTATTACGCGAAGGTTTTAATTCACTATAATAATTAGAACTGTGTTTATGATTAAAACCAACGTCTAATGTAGGGCACCGGTACCGGGGCCTTACAGTTTTTTATTTTGTTATTTTATTTTCTTTCTCTTTTATTTCTTTATTATACATAAAGATACTAATATTCTTTTATTTTTTTTATACCACTCGCTTATTTAAACTGACCTAATAACATCCTAAACAAAATTCTATTAACTTTCCCCTTAATATGTATATTATTATATATTATATTTTGCAACTTCTGATCTAGACACAAATTCACTGTTTATTTCAAAATGCGGCTTTTATTTGTACACTCTGCTAGCATAATTGTACACTCATTGGATTGGACCTCATTACCACATTTGTATATTATTCTCTGCTCCTCTTCTCTCTCTCTCGGATAATGATACTTTCTCTTCACCTACCAGATTCTCTCTCTCTATGAGATTACCGGCCACCGTATCATGAATGCCGAGGCTCCTACAGATGAATCTGCTAAAGATGACGTGCTACTTAAGAAAATCAAAAGCAATATGCTGACTGAAATGGAGATTCCCGATATTAGTAAAGTGGATCAAATCGGGCAAAGTTAACAGATTTCCCATTTAGACGGTTGCATCTCCAATTCGTCTGTTGCCGGGTTACTTTTTGGAACCCTAGGCGACGACAGCGGCGATGCCATAAATAATCGATCTCCAAAAGTAAAAATGCATAGACGTGACTGTTGAACGACGAGGATACAGGTCCAATTGTCGGAGATCTCCAATCAACACCGTCACTCTACTACGGAGCAATCTGAACGAAATTGCAAGTGAGGGTTAGACAAAAAAGGTTTGCTTTCTGTCTTCAATGATATTTTTTTTGTTTAGGTCACTAATCAAACTAATTGTTTGGTTTGGGCTTTTGTTTTTTGTTTTTTTTAATATGTTCTTTTCTTATACAGAGATCGTTATGGTGGTTTATGTGCTTTACTTGAATTTTGCTCGGTTGAGGTTAGTATTACTCGCATGTTCTCACTAAAATGCATCTTCTTTAGACTTAATTTTTTGGTACATGTGATTGTGTTTCTCTTTAATTTGTACTTCTTAACTTTTTATTCACGGTTTGGGTTTACTTTGTCTGTTTTAATTGTTAGTGTCATCTTTACACTTTTGTTCGTTTTGGGTTAGTCGAAGAATATGGATGAGTTGCTTTGCCCAACTGGTAATTAAAATGAATAAAGGATCGGTAAAACTAAGGGTCTGTTTGGTATGAAGTAATGGAATGGACGATGGAATGAAATGAACGTGGTAATGGAATGGACAAAGGAATGGAATAGGTTATAACCATTCCAATGAAATGTTTGGTTACCACATGGGAATGAAATGATTACTTTGTGTAGTTTGGTATGTAAGAAAAAAGAAAAAAATAAAATAAAAAATTAAATCAATAGTGAGTGGCGGAGTTGGTGGGAGGTAGGTGGCGGTCGTGGCATTGGTGATTGTGGGGTGGGTGGTGAGCGATGAGAGATAATGGTGGTGGTGTTCGGGTGGGTGGTGGCAGTAGCGGTGGTGGGAGTGGGCGGCGAGTAGTGGTGGTGAGGGGCAGGGGTGACGGTCGATGGTGGCGGGCGGGTGGCGGTGGTGGGCGGTTGGCACTAATGGCGATGGTTGGTGGCGGTGGGTGGTGGTGGTGGTAACGGTGGTGGCGGCGGTGAACGGCAGTGGTGGTGGTTGGTGGTAGGGCAGTGGTGGTTGTGGGTGGTTAATGTTTATGGTGGTGGTAGGAGGATGGTGGATGTGATGTAGGGTGAAAGAAGGAAGGAATGAAAAAAAAACATGGGGTATGGATGGAATGAAATTAAGGTATTTTAGAGGGAATGGAATAGACTAGGTAATGTGTCATTCCATTCCTTTGATTAAGCAAACACACTTTTCTCCATTCCCTCACAATAGATCATCCATTCAGCCCTTCATTCCTATATACCCAACGCTACCTAACTGATAGAATTAGAAGATAGAGTAATATAATATAGATAAATTTTCAAATATATAATTAATATTTTGAGGTTTTTTTATCGGTTGTTGACTGCAGAAGGAAATCAGCAGGTCTTTTATGGAAATTAGGAGATAGCGTGGGTGTTATCGAGTGTTGCCTACGGATTTTTGTGAACAACTTCAAAATCAATGGTAGCAAGTTTGGTATTTCAAAATTTTAAAATGGGTCACCATATATACCAAGTTAGCTACGAATCGACGGCGGCTGTCTTAGGCCATCTTCAGTGGTTGTCCGCTGCGGTAGTCCAGTGTTCGGTTCATTATCAGTTTGATTAGCTATTGTGTGAAGTGGATGCCAAAACAACTTCCATTTTAATTGATCTTCACTTTGATTTGGGTACCTATGTTTGCTATTGGTTCCAAAACGATGGAGTTACATCTGTGTTCTATTTCTTTCTTTTTAGAGAGAAGTATAGGGAAATTGGGGTTTTGCCTTGCCGTTGCCGGCTCCAACCGTAAATGGCGACAAGCCTACAACATGCAGTGCCTTGCCTCTATTGTGACCTTAGACGTGGTGCACATGAGGGATCCGATGAAATGCATGTCTATCTGTTTGAATTGTTACTGCGAATAAGCGGCATGTATTATTTTGTTTTGCTATTTTCTTTGTTATATGATGAGCGCATTGGATAACAAGTCGAAATGGGGTTGGGTTATATATTATTGTACGTTTGTTCTATTCTTGACTAAAATTGTTACCGTGAATGCTAAATTTTGATGACATTAATTCGTTTTTATATTCAACCATCCATTTATAAATGATTTAGCTTTTACATTTGTGCAAGTTAATGAAGTTGATTGGAGTGACACAAAAGGAAGATTGTATTGAATTATTATGGTTTTATATAGTGCTGCAGAGTTGGGAAAGAGAATAGAAAATTTAACAAAGGAGATGGATGTTGTTAACTGCATGTGATACACACTAAGAAATGTTAAAACTTGATATGCACTCACTCACTTGAAGCGTTGGCTTGACAAGATTCGAGAATGTTAGTCAACGACCGATTTCATTGTAACGTAATTTGGACGTCGTTAGTCTTCTTACTATTTCACACCCCCCATAACGCGGGGGGTCAAAATACTAGTATATATATATATTAAATTACAACTTTCAAAACTCAAACTCATGCATTAAAGTTATAGTTTTTTCTTTGATGGTTGTAAACGGATGCTTTAGTGTGGTATGTTTGGTTTCTTTGGTTGTACAACCATCTCTGCTTTCCCACATACTTTGTACATGTGGTATGTGCTTCTTTTGCAGTACAACACTTCCACTTCTGCAACAAAGATATGAGATTACGCGTGTCCTTCACAGTCCACATGTTTTGTCTTTCTTATTTTATTAAACACCACCATCGAATCCACCAACTCGTCTCTATCTCTCTCTAACCATTTCTTTGTTTCTTCTGTATGTAAGGATCCTTAAATTGTTGAACAAAAACGATGGTTTTAATCAAGTTGGACGGGATTGATTGTTGAGTAGAAAAGATCTGAAACGTTGATATACGTCGATTTGAACAGGATATTTGTAGTCGCCACCGGAAAACCCTAGAAACGTTTTTTTGTCCAACAAATTATGAAGTCGTTAAAAATCCGCGAAAACAAATTTTTTGGTTCGATAGATCTGAAACGGTTGTTCATATATCTTTGCCTCTGATGCACGGAAACGCGACCATGGTGCCGTACCCCGTCCGGAAACTCGCCGGGGACGGAAACGGCATCGGGACGCCGGAAAACGTTTCTTGACCGTTTCCTATATGTTGGGGACGGTCATTGACCGTTTCGAAAATTCAGACGTTGTTTCGAAACGTTTCCATACGGATTCCGGCGACATATTCCGGCGCCAGGGCTGTAGTATTTGCCGGAAACAAGGAAGAATGGCGGCTGTAACTTAAGGAAGAAAGCGGCTGTAACTTCTTAGGTTATTTAGTAGTTTATTTAGGTTTTAATAATTTTAGATATTTTAACAAATTACCCCTTTAACTTTCAGTTGTTTGTATCTAGTCCTTAAAACTTATAAGTTTTAACATATAAAGTTTAAATTAGTTTTTGTATTTCTATATTTAAGTATTTAACCCTCTCTATTATTACTATGATTGATTATGATTGATTTTGAAAGACTTATGATTGATCATTATTGGAAAATGGATGAATTTTGAAGTTTACATTAACGAATGAATATATTTTGGGCTTTGTGGTACATTATCTATAATATATATTTATTTTTTATATGTATTTATTGTCGTACTCGTGCCGTACCCGTTTCTTGATTTTTTGAGTTTTGCCGTTTCCCGTACCCGTGCCCATTTCCCGTTCCCGTACCAGTTCCCGTGCAACATAGATCTTTACACCTGTTGCGTTGGAGTGGAACAAACAACGTCACCTACATTATCACTTTAACCTCTATATCCGACTGCGGCGAAAACAGTGGTGGTTAGTAGAAGTGCAAGCAACGTTTTGAAGAAAGCAAAAGATAGACTGATAGTGGTAGCGACGCCGGTGGTGGTGGCCGGCAGTAATAGGTGATGGTGGTTGTTATTATGTGTTGCTTTAATTCTTTTTTTTAATTATATTTTCATCAAGATTGTATGAATATATGATGTGGTTGATTTTAACAATAGAACAAAGGCGAATAAAATGAAGGATAACCGGAGAGAGTAAGTATTTCTTAAAAATGGTTTAACGAATCACACGTTTATTTTAAAACACAGTAATGCATGTTTAACAACTATGATCTATTGAACCTAAACAATAACACAGTCAAACCCGATGCATTGATGTTCCCATTCCCACCACCTTTACGCCACATGCCGCAACGCGACAGGTCTAATTACTAGTTATTATATATATAGTATTCATTTATTTATCAATAACTCATATCTATTTTATTTATTTAGAAATCAAACATAAATTTAAAATAATAATAATAACAATATTATAAATTTATTTAGAAATCAAACATAAATTTAAAATAATAATAATAACAATAAATATAATAGTCATAATAATATTGATAATTAGATTAATTATATATTAATTATAAACTTTACTCAAACCTCATCAAAACCCAAAATAATTATAGGTGCGATACTCAAACGACGGTCACGTCTTTTTTCAATTATTCTCCAATTAAATAATTAGAGTAAATAATTAAAAGTATTAAAAATTAAAAATTCAAATAAATATATAGCTAAAATTTTAATATATAAGCACTATACACAAAAAAAAAATACTAATACATGACTCATTTAAGCAACTTCATTATGACATACAATCTCAAAACATTCGTTCAAAATATTACTACAACATGATACAACCAACAAACCGGTTGATCTACACCTCAAAGTTTATGTTTAAGTTAAAACCTAAACACATAACAAAGAACACTACATATACACTATAAATAATTATTATAATACACAAAAGATATATTAATATGTAACTCATTTAAACAACTTCATTGTGACGTATAGTCTCAAAACAATCGTTCAAAAAAAATCATGATACAACTAATAAAAAATAATTTAATTGTTAAATTCACATAACAAATAATTTTGATACAAAACATTTTAAGTTATTCACAACACTTGGTTGATCTACACCTCAAAAATTATGTTTAAGGTGAAACTAAACGCATTATAACCGAAAACCTTACATATTCAAAGAAAAACTAATATAAGATGAAAACAAAAAGAAATTAATAGCTCAAAAATCACAACATATTAATATCATCGTCTATGACTAACAAGAAAAATGGACAACCAAAAACATAAAAGATTAAAAGCGACAACCATAATCTTTATGTAAGTCGAAACCATTATAACAAAAACAAAGTCTTTATAAAAAAAGCTCGCATACCAACCGTAGCCTATTTAGGCTCAAAATATTATAATGCATAACTAATTAACTTAACATAAAAAATATATATTCAATATAATATAAAAAAATAACTAAATAAGCTCACGTAACACGCGGGCTAAAAACTAGTACACACACATATGTGTGTGTGTGTGTGTGTATATATATATATATATATATGATTGATTTCTTTTGAGAACCGTTTTGAGCTTTAAGAACTCGAAAGAACTCAACGTAACAAATTTATTTTTTTTGAATTTTTTTACACATGTGTAATAAGTAAGTGTAAGTAATGTACAAAAAATTACAGTATTTTTTTACACACTGAATCAACTTATTACTCATGTGTAACTAACATTTAAACTTGTGTAATCATCAAAAATACTTATAATCTCTCCTGATTTATTTTTTAATTAAATTTAATCTCAACCACACATTTCATACCATTTAATTAAAGTGTGGTCCAAAATTGAGTTCACAAAGTTCTTAAAATTCATCAAGTTATCAAAATATCTCTCTCTCATATATATATATATATATATATATATATATATATATATGGGATGGTTCATACGAAAAGTGATGTTACAACGAGAAGTGCGAGAAGTGAATCTCATACGTTGATTAAACACATCAATGGTTTAAAATAAAAGATGGTATTTTTGTAATTATCTCAATAATATAATCTGATGTTTTATGTTAAAAAGGGAAAAATTGTCTTAAAGCTTATGATCAAAAGTTTTAACAACAGTAATCACTTCTTTCAAGCCCTAGTTTCACTCCTAAACCTTTCATAGTACTTAGTGCATAAAATCTGTAATTGATACAACAAATCGATGAGCTTAACTACGTTGATTTGTGTTTCCAAGTGTACAAGAATCATCATCGGTGCTAGGATTGTGTTCTTGTCTAGCTTAATTGGGATTTTCTATTTTTAACCGGTGACCAAATAAGATGCAAAAATTCGAGGTATGTAGACTAATCAGTGTAGTTTTTTTAATCAAACTATTATATAAACTAAAAAAGCATCCACAGTATGGATTCTTCTAAAATTTGGTACTCGATTTTTCTAAAATTTGTGTTAGATTCATCTAAAAATTGTGTAGGGTTAATCTAATTTGAATATTAGTTACATTATGTTATGTGTAGTTTGTGTAGGGTTTGTATGCAAAGTGTTACTTGCTTGTTCCAAAAATTGGTGCTCAGTTTTTCTGCAAATTGTGTCGGGTTCATCCAAAAATTGTATAGGGGGAGGGGGTGTTTATCTAATTTGAAAATATGTTACGTTATGTTATGTGTAGGCTATGTAGGGTTTATATGCAAATTGGTACTTGATTTTTCTAAAAATTGGTACTCGGTTTTGTACAAGTTGTGTAGGGTTCATCTAATACTTGTGTAGCGTTTTTCTGAAAATTGTGTAGGCTAGGTAAGTTGTATAAAGTTTTTTTTATTATTTGTGTAGGCTGTGTAGGGTTTATCCGCAAATTTTGTGTTTCATTATCTGCAAATTGGTACATGCTTAATAAAAAATTGTGTAGGGTTTATCTATTCTATAATATAAACTGTGTAGTTTGTATGTGTAGGTAAATAAAATATGTTGCTTTATAATCTAAACTACATCGTACATGCTATGTGTAGATGTTAATATGAGTATATATTATGATATGTGTAGGGTGTGTAGTATATATTATTATATGTGTAGGTGTTAAAGCGCAGTAGATTCTTCATCCCATAAAAGAAAATACTAATAGAGATAGGTGTGAAATGGAGAGAGATGTTGCATCAACAATTTGCTACAGAGACTAAACCGTGCACAAGATAGGAGTGAAAATGTTAGTGATCAGGTTGTTGTGAAGGATAATTATTGAAGAACGTGCATGTTGTTTAAGGTCAATATTTCATGCTATTGTATCCGTAGGAGGTCATGTTTATGTTTCTTTTCAAAGTTTATACATCGCATTGTATTGTGTAGTTAGTATAAATTGATGGTAACACAAGTGTATAAATCTTGTTATATTGTGAAGTTATTAATAATTGAGGATTAGGCATTGACATTCAATGATTTATTTGGTTTATCACTTAAAACAAAATATTAATCCTATTCGTTTGTAGGGTGTATGTTAGAATTATGTTTGATTAACGATATGTATCAGTACGTTCTCTAGTAACCTACGTTAAGGTTTTTTAATGACATATAATTGTGAATTATATTGGCAGGTCCTACTCACAAATAGAATCCTTCATAATGTCAACTGGTAAGTTTGGTCTTAATCTGACTATTAGTGTAAGGAGACTTTAAGTTGATGTGTATGATATGTTAGTAGACTGTGTAGTCTGGTTTGTTGAAATGTGAAGTGTATATGATTTCTGTGTAGGCTGTTGGCGATAATGTGCAGGGTATACAGTTTGTGTAAGAAGACTTTTAGTTGATATGTATGATATGTTAGTAGACTGTTAGGCTGGTATGCTGATATGTGAAGTGTATATGAAATTTGTGTAAGGTGTTGATGATAATGTGCAGGGTATACATAATGTGTAAGGAGGCATTTAGTTGATGTGTATGGTATTTTAGTAGACTGTGGAGGCTGGTATGTTGAAATGTGAAGTGTATATAATTTCTGTGTTCGATGTAGGTGATAATGTGCAGGGTATACACGTACAATGTGTAAAGAAGCATTTTGTTGATGTGTATAATATGTTGGTACGTATGATAGGTTAACAGTGTATGGTAGGTGATTGTATGAATTATGATATGCTATTTGGTGTTTTTGTGAACAAATTAGTAATGACAGTGTATGATTGGTTAACAATGTATGATATATGACTGTAGGATATGTTGTTTGGTGCATGTGTGAACAAGTTTCAGTTCATTGTGTATGCTATGTGACGATGTAGGATATCATATTTGGTATAAGGATGTTGTTTGATAATGTGTATGATAGGTGACTATGTAAGCTATAATATTGTTACTTATATGTATGAATTAAAGATGTTGCATGGCCCGTACTAGTTTGATAAGTATTATTATGTTTGTTATATAACATATTAGAAAGTAAAATTTTGTATTTTGGGTGCAGAAGGTGTATTTTGTGAGTTACATAAGGATTGTTGGGTGTAGAAGGAGTATTTTGTATTTTGGGTCTACTAGAGGAATCATTCAAGTAGAAGAAGGTGCCCAACACTTTAAGGATTAATTACACATCAAATATTTTGTTAGCAAACATCAATTGTTTAGGTGTATGCCTAATGTATGTAGGTAAGGTTAGGTTAGGTGTTTATGACCATATTATGAAGTTTGTACTTTTATATTATTTTTGAAGTATTAATGAAACAAATTTTCAAGATGGTTATTAGAAAATGTATATATCCCCGTGTAACTGTGGTGTATTTTTGTCTTGGTTTTACCATAATTATTAGTTTAGTTGGTTGATGTTGATAAACGTGTAGGTTCATTGAGATGGATTCAACAAATGAAATGAAAGTTATAACCTGCAACTGATTTATACGAATTAAAATGATACCTATTACCGCTGAGTAATTTGTTTGATCATCCCCGTGTAATGCAAAATTAGTGTTATTTTGATTATATGATACTGGAATGATAAGCCAAGATTGACTTGAGAAAGACCTTGAATGTGAATGGCTGGATATGATCAACTGATGAACAAAGTGAATTGAACAAGAAATTTGGACTTATTAAGTGATGACGACACACTCTAATGATTATAATGACATACAATAAAATGTTTAAATTTGTAAATGATTGTAATAAACATAGGAAGATAATCGAAATAAAAAAGAAAAGTGAATTGAAACTGGCAAATAATTTAGTGGTTACCAAAATTAAGAATTTGAGACTTTACTATTATACCCTTACTATTATTTTAAGTAAACAATAAAAAGAATTGTTTTGATTGGTTGTAGTTACTTCTCGCATTAAATTTACTTCTGAAATGAACCTAATCATATATATATATATAAATATATATATATATATATATATATATATATTTCTAACCGAGATTTGGAAAACTACGAGTTAATATGTCGGTTTTTATAAAACACCGATTAATTAATATATTTATAATATTTGTAATATAATTACATTGATTAAATATATTAATATAACGTTTAAATGGAGTAAAACCCATAAAAAAGACACAAAAATACGGGCTAAGGGGGGGGGGGGGTTTCAAACTCGCGCCCCCAGCGTCCCAACGTTTTAGACACAATGGAACCAACCAACTGGTGGCTAACTTAAGTTATAACCAGAAGCAATTATATATAAACACACAACTATAAACCCAAATTATTATATGAACCCTTGATAATCAAATCGATCATGTTACTGTATCAGATGACCTTAAACGATGAACATGCAAGGGTTTATTAGATTTTGACAGTCGACGACAGGAGAAGACCAAGAACACGAAATCGACACAGAGTTAATATAATTATAGATGGGGTTATTGTTGGCGCTGGTATAAGGGTCATATAGGTAAGTTTAATTGCGTTATGGTGTTTGTTATCATGCCTAATGGTAAACGGGTTGAGTTGGTTAAGAAAACTAAGAAAAACGAATCCGTTTGATCTAATTAACTTAATTAGAATGTCGGTTGGGCCGATCTTGGAACGTATTATAAGGATTTTGATTCAATTACCAAAAAGATTGTGAGAATTAAGGACGAAGATAACAAAATGGGTCACGGGTTGCACATGGATACGGGTATAGGTAAAAGGGTTGATGGGTTAATGGGTGTTATAATATAATTTGCAGATTGGTCCTTCAAGATTAGGAATGGAAACAAGAATAGGTGAAAGTTTAGTTTGGGATATAAAATGTATATGTTTCAAAGTTAATTATATATATTAAATAAAAATAATAAACAAATAAAAATAATATAATAATTACTCGATAAATGATGTACATAAAAATATACATCTTTTTAGCATCAAATAATCTCTAAAAGCTGCAATTTCTATTAAATAACATAGCACAAAATGCTACTCATCATAATAAAATGTAATTTCAGGTGAAACCAAGCCCCAAACGAAAAAACAAGCTAAAAGACGAAGAAAAACGAAAGAAAACACAGGAAAAACAAGAAACATGCCCCCGTGCCTCAAGAAACACGCCCCCATGCTCCTGAACACCAGAAAAGACAAAAATCTACAAGAAAAGATAAAAACTGGGAACAAAAGCACGGGACCATGCTTCTCAACCACGGGACCGTGGTCGTCTACAAGAAAAGACAAAATGAAATTGACACATGTCATAAAAATGCATGGGGCCGTGCCTTAGGAAGCACGGGGTCGTGGTGAGTCATCATGTACGATCTGACAACATGCAACTGGGACACGTAGACACGAGGCCGTGCTTATATCTCCAGACAACCTATATATAGAGGCTCTTGTGTCATTTGAGAAGTGTGTCTTGAAAAGAATCCTATCCGGTTTTCACTTATAAAAACACACACTAACACTCTCATTGAAGATCTAATGAAGAGTTTGAAGGCTTGGAGGTCATCACCATCAAGCATCATCATCATCATTAAGAAGAAAGATTCATCTACATTTGGTTAGATTGTTCTAGTTTGATCATGTGTTTATTGTTATCATCCATCCTAATGTTAATCACCATGCTCATTATGAGCTAAACTCCATTTACAATCTAAAATCTATGAAGAAGCTTTGTTTTACTTGATGATTATTTAAAAGATGTGGTGTAGTCTAGTAAAGTACATAGTTATCTTACAATTATCTTTTGATGAGAAATGTTTCACCATCTTAAAATACTAATTCAAAGTTGGTGATTGCCAATTATATTGGCAATCGTTCATGATCGATTCATGTTCTTGAAAGATAGAAATACTTTGATACATTATCGAAACACGGATCCTTATATTGTACTTAGAAATGATGAGATATAAGTTATGATGTATTTCTCTAAGTCTTGATAATCCGAAAATGGTTTTGCTTAGGATATCATGCTAGTTAAAGAAATCATATGTTAACGGAATGTGTAATTATAACCTACATAAATCAACCAAGGGTAGGTTGTGTGAATAAACTACAACCACCCGAAGTTGTAAGAATTGGTAATTGAGAAATCGAAGTCAATCCTAATTTTTCTACTTTACGAAACTGCTTGCCAACTTAAATTGGCATTTTGGATGTGGCATAACATTAGAAAATGGTCGACTTTAAAATGCGCATGTTACCTCCCTAGTGCCAAAGATGCTCACTTAATAGCCAATGAGAGTAGTCTAAGACTACTCCCATTGGCAATCTCATAATGAGATTGGTGTGTCCAAAGTTAAAAAAGAAATTGAAAAAAGAAAATAATGCAATATAGATTGGCAATCTAGGTTGGTGGAGCAAACCTAGATTGCAATCCAAACTAACCCCCAATAACTTAATTATTTAATTAACTTTTAATATTCTAACTAAAAAAATAATTAAATACACGATATTTCTTTAAAAAAAATTATGATCATTCCGATATAAATTTTATTAAAAACGGACTTCGTAAAAAACATTTTTTTTAAGTTGGGATGGGTTGTGAATGTGTCTAAAAGATTGGGATGAGTTAAATTATGTAGATTGGAGAGAGGGAAATTAATTTTATAATGTAAGATTGAGATTGTGAGATTGCCAATGGAAGTAGTCTTAAGGCTTAAAGAGCTATCTATCATATATTGCTACGACAAGTTTACCACATGTTTGAATATTAATTATTAATGCTAAAATGGAGTGGATTCTTGATCTTAGATGGTAACCTTCACGTAATTGAAATACTCGTTCAGAATCTCTCATCTTGGTCACCTATATTATATATATAAGTATTTATATTTTATAAAAAGTTTAAAAAAATTAACCCCAAAATGATTAAAACCTCCGATTAAAGTAAAACAACAATTTCTTGTTAGAAACATTTGTGTCCACGGATCGATACTTGGTTCTTACCAATACTATTCTACATATACAATAGGTATACTTGCCTATTTTGTGTGTGTTTAGTCTTTGTAGAAATCACTTTTATAAATTTAAAACAGGATTTTGTGCAAAAGCAAATCACTCTATCTATTAATATTTAACTGCAACGCACAACACACATCAAGTTTTTGGCGCCGTGGCCGGGGACACGGTACGTTTCTAAAACGATCCAAGTTTTAATTTAATCATTGTTTATAATTGTAAAATTTTTTAATTTTCATCTTATTTTTTTATTAATTACTAATTATATAATTTTACGGCTAGCCTAAATTTTAACTTTTTACCCAACCTTTACTTTAGCTTAATTAATTTAGACCTTAGTTTAGTTTTAAAACAGTTTAGCCTAACTTTAGCGTGACTTTGACTAACTTTTATTTTAGTTTTAATTTAGTCCCATGTATGTCCTCTACTCCTGAGCCCGAGCTTGTTTCTCCAATTTCTAAACTAGAACGACTCTTTCGTCGAAGAGCACGTAAACGGACTGCATAAACCACCGAAGCAATCAAGGACGAATCAGTAGACGCCACCGCATCAGGAGAAAATCAAACCGAAGAAATGATGGCGGCCCAGAACAATGAGCCGAACATGAGCCAGTATGCCAAGCCAACTCTCGAAGGCTACGGCAATGGAGTGGCTCCACCCGATATCACCGAACATTTCGAAATCAAATCAAGCTCTTTTCACATGGTGGAAAATTCAGTTCAATTTCACGGTCTCCTCGATGAAGACCCTCTTTCTCACATATCTCGATTCCTACGAATATGCGGAACCTTTAAAATTCAAAACTGTTCAGAAGATCAAATCAAACTCAAACTCTTTCATTTCTCTCTAAGGGGTTAAGCCTTAGAATGGATAGAATCTCTTTCCTCTGGTTCCATCACTACCTGGGGCTAGATAGTTGAACAGTTTCTCCATAAATATTTTCCGCGTGATAAAACTGCCAAATACCGAGCAGTATTACCGGATTCCGGACCGATGATGATGAATCGTTACACGCAACATGGGAGAGATACAAAAGTCTTCTGAGAAGATGCCCACATCATGGACTGAGCGTATGGTTACAACTACAAACTTTCTTTGACGCACAATCTAGTCAAAACAAACAGGCCATCGACCAAATCGTTGGTGGAGACCTGGGATCCAAATCACCTAACGAAGCATTTGAAGTCCTGGAGAAGACTGCAAAGAAGAGTTTCGCTTACAACCCACCAAGATCTACACCAACCCATAAAGGAATACACCACGTTGATTCCAACACTCTTGTCACAGCACAGCTTGAAGCCATTTATAAAAAATTCGAACAACTTCAAGCCGAGCTATCAAAAACCAAATTAACCTGTGACACTTGTGGAGGAAATCATAAAGCAAGTGACTGCAAACAAGTCATCATGGCAATGGAAGAAGTCGATTTCATCGCTCGACAAAACAACGCTTTCAGCAACAACTATAATCCAGGATGGAGAAACCACCCGAATTTTAGCTGGAAAGACGGAAGTAACACTCAAACTCTACCCGGATTCGAAAAGAGACCAATGAACCAATCCTTCCAGCCTAAACCTTAATTCCAAAATCAAAGTTCTAGTAGCCATCAAAACCCGAGCTACTCAAAGATCAAAGAAATGCTAATTCAACTGATGACCGAAACAAATGAAGCAGAAAAGAAGGCCGACTCAAGAGCTATTGATATCAGCGGAGTATTGTTGAAACATGAAGCTGACCTTAAAAGTCAACAAGCATCATTACAGAATCTAGAAACTCAAATCGGACAGATTGCCCGAAAATTATCCGAAAGACCACCCGGCACCCTTCCAAGCAACACAATCAACAACCCGAATGCAACAGTTAACGCGGTTACACTCAGAAGCGGCACAACCACTGTTGCCTCACCAACTTCAGAACCAGTTATGGAGAAGGAATCCCATGAAAAAACACAGGAAAGACTGATCCCAACAGGCACCGTACAACCCAAGGAACCAGTCCAAACCTATGTTCCACCTATTCCATACCCAGGAAGGCGGAAGCAGGAACGATTGGAAGCTCAGTACGGGAAATTTCTATAAATCTTCAAACAACTCCATATCAACATCCCATTTATCGAAGCCATCGCTCAAATTCCGACATAAGCAAAGTTTCTCAAAGAAGTGCTGACCAACAAAAGGACGCTGGAGGAGCTCTCACATGTCACTATGAGTGAAGAATGTTCAGCAGTCCTCCAAAACAAGCTGCCACCAAAAATGACTAATCCAGGGAGCTTTACTATCCCTTGTCTTATAGGAAATTTGTCTGTTAGCAATGCCATGGCTGACCTAGGAGCTAGTATTAATTTAATGCCTTATGCGGTTTTTGAAAAACAAGGGATAGGAGAACCAAAGCCTACCCGCATGAGCATTCAGTTAGCTGACCGATCTGTTAAATATCCTCGGGGCATTGTCAAAAACATGCTTGTCAAAATTGACAAGTTTGTTTTCCTAGTAGATTTTGTAATTCTAGACATGGAAGAAGACAAAAGTGTACCTTTGATTTTAGGAAGACCCTTCTTAGCCACTGCAAAGGCTATTATTGATGCTTGCACATGCAAACTCACTCTTAGGGTCAATGATGAGGCAATCACTTTTGATATAGGAAAATCTATGCAATATCCGCAACATCATGATGACACATTATATTGTGTCGACATCATAGATACCATCGTGAGTTGTTATATACGAGATTCCTCCATCGATAAACCGCTAGAAACACAAGTCTTAGACAAAACACTCAACATGCCCATTTTAGAAAACGAAATTATCAAAGATAGCTATCAAGAAGCATCAGAAGAAGTATATGAAATCACCGAATGTAATGAAAAATCAAAACCCTCAATTGAAGAACCACCAGCCTTAGAATTAAAAGAACTACCAAACCATCTCGAATACGCCTTTCTAGAAAAAGACTCTCAACTTCCAGTAATTATTTCATCTCACGTTTCTAAGGAAGAGAAAGAAGAACTTCTTAAGGTTCTCAAAAACCAGTAGAAGGCTATCCCATGGAAGATCATGGATATCAAGGGCATCAGTCCTTCCTTTTTGTACTCACAAAATTCTCATGGAGGAAGAATACAAACCCGTGGTCCAACATCAGAGACTTATCAACCATCTTCATCATCCATCATCACCATCAACCATCATCATCATCCATCATCACCATCATTAAGAAGGAAGATTCATCTACATTTGGTTAGATCATTCCAAGTTTAATCATGTATTTGTTATTATCATTCATCTTAATGTTTATCATCATGCTCATTATGAGCTAAACTCCTTTTACCATCTAAAATCTATGAAGAAGCTTTGTTTTACTTGATAATTATGTAAAACATGTGGTGTAGTCTAGTAAAGTACATGGTTATATTACAATTATCCTTTGATGAGAAATGTTTCACCATCTTAAATCACTAATTCAAAGTTGGCGGTTGTCAATTATATTAGCAATCGTTCATTATCGATTCATGTTCTTGAAAGATAGAAATACTTTGATACATTATCGAAACATGGATCCTTATATTTTACTTAGAAATGATGAGATACAAGTTATGATGTATTTCTCTAAGTCTTGGTAATCCGAAAATGGCTTTGCTTAGGATATCATGCTAGTTAAAGAAATCATATGTTAACGGAATGTGTAATTATAACCTACATAAATCAACCAAGGGGAGGTTGTGTGAGTAAACTACAACCACCCGAAGTTGTAGAATTGGTATTTGAGAAATCGAAGTCAATCCTAATCTTTCTACTTTACGAAACTACTTGCCAACTTAAATTGACATTCTGGAGGTGGCATGACATTAGGAAAGGGTCGACTTTAAAATGCGCATGTTACCTCGATAGTGCCAAAGATGCTCACTTAAGGCTTAAGGAGCTATCTATCATATATTGCTATGGCAAGTTTACCACATGTTTGAATATTAATTATCAATGCTAAAATGAAGTGGATTCTTAATCTTAGATGGTAACCTTCACGTAATTGAAATACTCGTTTAGAATCTCTCATCTTGGTCACCTATATTATATATATATATAAGTATTTATATTTTATAAAAAGTTTAAAAAAATTAACCCTAAAATGATTAAAACCTCCGATTAAAGTAAAACAACGATTTATCATTAGAAACATTTGTGTCCACGGATCGATACTTGGTTCTTACCAATACTATTCTACATATATGATAGGTATACTTGCCTATTTTGTGTGTGTTTAGTCTTTGTAGAAATCACTTTTATAAATTTAAAACACTTTGTGCAAAAGCAAATTACTCCATCTATTAATATTTAACCGCAACGCACAACACACATCAATAAACGTGATTTTTTTATTGACAAAATTTCCCGAACATAAAATGGTTTGGGTAAACGGAGAAAAATATAATAATTTAAATTCCGAGTTGTTATAATTTATGCTTATTTAGAAACAATCTAGCTCAAAACATGTTCTTATTGTTGTTTATGTTGTTAAGCTAATTTGTTGTTGTTTATGCTTATTTGTTATGATGATGTTTTTGTATGTCATTAATTGTTGCCCCAGACTATACTAGATTTGGTGACCACTCTTATCATCAAAAGTCTTGCTAAAAATTCAATATGAGTAATAAAAGAAAATACCGAGGGTGGAGTAATATTGAAGATGAAAAACTTGTCAAGGCTTTAGTAAACATGGTCAACAATGGAGTATTCAAGTCAGATAATGGCTTCAAATCCGGATATCTACAACATTTAGAAGCATCTTTGAAAGAGTCACTTCCGGAATCGGGCATTTTGGGTAAACCTCACATTGAATCAAGAATAGTAACAATGAAAAGATATTGGCAAGTCGTTTATGATATGCTAAATACTAGTGGATTTGGTTATGATAAGAAACTTAATTGTGTGACCACTAGTGCTCCCGGAGTTTTGGAAACCTTTCTTGAGGTACACGATAGATTTTATGTTACTTTTTTCTATTTGGTTTATCATAATAGGTATTAATGTGTTTATTCTATTTTCATCATGTGAAATAGAGACATAAACATGCAGCTAAATGGAGACATAAAAGGCTTCCTTTCTATGAAGAATTATGTGTTGTGTTTGGAAATGAGCGTGCTAAAGGTAATAGAGCCAAAAACGTGGTTGAGAAGAAACAAGAAGTGAATATGAAAGAAGAAGAGGAGGAACATCAAGAGGATGATTATTTTAGTGAACATAGCTATAATGAAGGTACCGATGCAAGTTTTCAAGTTAAAGAAACTTCAAGTGATCGTAGTAAGAAAAGAAAACGCACTAGCCAAGTGAAGAAACACGGATCAACTCCCCTTACGGGTCCTAGATCCGATGAGTCCACAGGATATGGGTCAAGTACAAACCGACTAACTATATGAGCACAATCTCCCAAAGTCCAATGACAGGAAACCTACAAAACAATCACCTTGAGCTCGTTACGGGAAGGACAAGAGGGGGGGTCTTCCTGTAACCACCATCTGGCGTGAGAATAAGTACAATTTCTGGTGAAGATAAAGTACTTAAATATTGAGAGTAGAGAGTGGAGAGTGAATGAATTACCTCATGGAGATTGTGAAGTATTTATAGCCGAAGAGTGTGGAAATATTATTGGCACAACTGTCTCTTTCTAGAAGATGCCCTTGTAACCGCCTAGACACGTGTCTTCTTGTAACAGGTTGGGTCACACGACCCATGTGCATAGTTGTAACAACCTGGACACGTGTCTGTATATGATAGGACGAGATAAACCTGGCCATGTGCACGGTTATAACAACCTGGCCAGCTGTCCTTCTTCTATTGGTTGAAGGGTCACGTGCTTTCCAAGAAAGGATCTTGGTAAATCTTCTAGAATGGAATTGGGTAATCACAACTGTCTTATGACGTTGCCTTCTGACCATTCTTGCGGGTGTAAACAGTACCCTACGGATGACTCCTAAGGGCGTCTAGATCCTCCCGCACATAGTTCCTAGGAAGCAATATTGTTCCTCCTTTGTCTTGAGTTATGCGGGTCATTTATATGTCCCGCGGGTGACATATGAGGGGGTCCCCTCTAACCCGCGGGTGGTACTTAAGGGTATTTGGGTTTTTTTGGTACCCTACCTCCATACCAAGTCAATACTTTATTTAAGAGTTTCAATGATGCAGTTGTTTTATTTGGTCATCGTCTTAAAGAAACTTCGGCCGAGTTGAATGAAGACATGAAATTTGAACTTGACATAAAAAAGAAAGCTTTGATGGTCACTACCGAGCTTTCAAAAATGACATATTTGACTCAACTGAAAGGTTTAGGGAAAATGATAAAATAAAAGATGACCCTAATAGGGTGATGACATTTTGGACTTTGGGTGAAGAAGAAACAGAAGCTTGAGTTACCTATTTGTTATCGGGGTAAGTTCCGCTATGAAACTTGTTTGAAGAATTTGGAGCCGTTTTTGTATTTTGTAGTCATATGGTCAGGGCAGACCATAAGGTGTGGTCGGGTGGTCGACGGCCACAGGCCCGACACCTCGTAGGCCCGATTTTTTTTTTTGTAAATTATATGTATTTTTATTAAAACAATATGTATATTTAGTGTTTGAACCCAATTACATTATAATTAGTTTGGTCTAGTGGCAAATGGGTATTACTCCCAACCCAAAGGTTGTGGGTTCTGCTATCATTTGAGGCATGTTTAATCCTCTATTTTTATACAAAAGTTTTTTACACAACCCAATTATAACCAAATGGAGTCATATAAAAATTAATTTGTTTAAACCCATCAAATACTCTTTTTACTTAAGGCCCAAAAATATTTTTAGCTTTCTCGGAGCCGGCCATGCATATAGTGAACTAATTTTGGTCGTATGTTGGGACTAACTCTAGTCGTATGTTGGAACTAATTCTAGTCGCATGTTGGCTGTTGGTACATGATGTCAGTAGTTCAGTATCTAGTGTCTGTAATCGTGTTAGTTTGATTTGTATTGGTGTTTTAGTTAACTTGTCTCACAAGTTCGCCTAATATAAGTGGACAAGCGAAGTTATCAACAACTTCGCCTAGTCTGTTAGGCGAAGTTGTCGATAACTATATATGTTTGGCTACGGCTTGTTTTGTAAAGGGAATTTTCAGTACGTGTAATTGTGATTTGGCTATCACGTGTTAAAGTAGTTGCAATACAACGTGTCTATTGAGTACTGTAACGTGTCTTTGTACTTGGGTTTAACGTATATCGTGTCTAACACTCGTATCGTCTTACGTAGGGATTCCGCACCTACGTAATACGAGATATTTCTGTGTAGATCCGGCTGGGAACCTACAATTGGTATCAGAGCATTTGCTCATGATTGTGTGGTTCGGGATTATCACACGAGTGTAGAAATCGTTCCGTTCGACTATTTGCGGGACGAGTTTACGTTGAAATATCGAGTTTTTGTGTCCTACCCATCTCCCACCATCAAGAATAACCTTCGCATACCTCGCAATACGTCAAAATCAAACCTGCAAAAACCTTGTGTTCATCAGGAGAAGTTGCCGCCACTGTTTGTAGGGTTTAGGCGAAGATATAAGTTTAAGCGAAGTTATCATTAACTTCGCCTGTCTCACAAGTTCGCTTGAATTAAGCGAAGTTGACATTAAGCGAAGTTAACATCAGGCGAAGTTAAGAAGCAAGCGAAGTTAAGGTTTAGCGAAGTTAAGCTTAAGCGAAGTTATACTTAACTTCGCCTACTGGGCACTGTTCAAAATAATAAAAAATTATTTTATACTTTCCTCGTGTTTTGAGTTGTGTTTCTTTCAACGATGACTTCGATAAACATCACGGAACTAGTGAAAATGGAAGTTGAAGCCGGTTCAGCAACTAAGGCTCCGAAAATGCTTAAGGGTACCGATTTCGTTGCTTGGAAAGATCGGTTTGAACAGTATGTTAAATATCAAGATGCTAAGATGTGGGTGTGCATACAAGATGGATACATTCCACCAACAGCCTTGTTTGAGGGTCGTGATCAAATAAAGAAGTACAGTAAGATGGATGAGGAGGAAAGGAAAATGTATGAGGCAGAGAGTAAAGCTCATGCGACGATCACTATGGCTCTTCCACAAGAGATTCTTCAAACCTTCAGGAAATACAAAACAGCTAGAGAGCTATGGGAAGCGCTAGAATATCGATATGAAGGTAATGTGGGGATACGTGCATCCAAAATTAAGCTACTAAAAACCCAATTCTCGGTGTTCAAATATTTGAAAAATGAATCACTTGATGATATCATCACAAGATATTATCACCTGATGACCGAACTCAGCAATTACTCCATTGTATATAAAGAAGAGGAGATAGTAGAGAAACTTCTTGATGCTCTTCCACCGAAATGGGAAATGCACACGGTTTTGATGAGAGAAGATAAAGCGTTTGCCGATATTGATTTAGAAACAACAGCCAATAAATTACGAACTTATGAACTAAACATGGTTCGGAAAGAGACACCAACTGATCAGGTTCAGGATCCGGGAATGTACGGTGCAAAATTTAGTTCAAATTCAAGTTCAAAGTCAGAATCATCTGCTTACTACTCAAAGGGAGACTCAAGCTCAAACTCAACTCATGATGGTCATGTGACTCTCAACATGGATGGTGATGTATGTTTCGTAGCTGCAGGAAATAATTCTTCAAAACCTCAAGCCACAACTGGTAACTTTTCATCAAATGCTCAAACCAACAAATACTCACAGATTCCCATGAGTGTTAAATCAGCTGAACAGCAGTTTTCCCTCTATGCATCTTTCATTGCATCTTATGAGAATTACATCAAAGGTAAAATAGTCGATCCCGCAACTTTGGATGAAGACTATGATCAGATTGATGCTGATGATCTGGAAGAGATGGATCTGCAGTGGCAGATGGCGATGATAGTAAGAAGAGTTAAACGGTTCATGAAGAAAACTGGTAGAAAGTTCGTTGGTGAAAGACCAGGGTTTGACAAGTCAAAGGTTCGATGCTATAACTGTCAACAAAATGGTCACTTTGCCAAGGAATGTACAAATGAGAGAGTCGAACGCAGCCAGAACAGGCCTGCACAACAGAATGGGGGAGATAGTGAGAATAAGGCTATGGTATCTAGACACAATAGTGGGTATAACTGGAATCTACAGGTTGAGGAAGTCTTCGAACAGGCAAATTTAGTTAACATCAAAACTGGAGGAAGCGAGAGGGAGACGGGGGAAAATCAAGCTTACATGGCAGAAGTGAATGATCAGCTTTCTGAGGTAAGTACTGAACTCCCTTGTATGCAATGTGAAAATTGTCTGAACAATTGAAAACAATAACTGATCAGTTTGTTAGTTTGGACGCTCAATTTAAAACATTAAAAGAAGATCATCATTACACTAAAACTAGAGAAAACAGTTACTCGGTTTAGATAAAAGCTAGTGAAAAAAAAGATATCAGAAGTCTTAAAGCCAGTCTAGCTGAAAAAATACAAGTAATTGATCTTAGTTATGAAGTGTTAGAAGAAAAAACCAAACTAATTGCTGACAGGGATAAACAGATAGCTGATTACCAGGTAAAAGTGGTGGAATTAAACAGAAAAATTGAGCAATTTAGAAATTCCTCAGCAATGCTTAATCACATCGTAAGTGTTCAACTTTCCCCAGTTAACAAAGGGGGAATTGGATTTTCTGAAGTTCCACCACCGTATAACCATAATTATACGTATGATCCTAGTAATCAGAAATCTGTTGATGTTGAGATTAGTCAGACAGTTCCTGTCAAAGTTTCGATTAAAGAACCTGAAGTTAGAAAAAGCGAAACGAGTAAGCCTGGTTCAAATGTTAAGATTTCTGTTCCTAGTTCTGTCTCATCAAATTCGGACAAGACATCCGAATCTAGTGAGATAAAAGAAGAGGTATAGTTACTAAAACGTGGGGAGGAATATAAGCCAATTGAAAAGACCTCTCCCCTAAACCCATTTGTCCCTCCATATGTCAGACAAATGGGGAGTAATACAACCTCAACATCTGAAACAACTGTTGAGACGAAAGTTGAACACAGGAGTTGTTTCAGATGCAATCAAATCGGACACCTAATTGCTAATTGCCCTCTGAATCAGAGATTCAGAGGTATGAGGCCTCCGAAAACTGAGAATAAAACTAACAGTAATTACTATAATGGTAAGAATGCTAACTCTCCAAAATTCAGACATTGGACTAATCCAAGATTTCAAAGAAATCGATCTCAGTTTTTCCCAGTAAACAACCGAACCAACAATTATAATTCAGTTAATCCACTAAGGTTTGGATGGCCTCATAGTCAATTCTCAAGAAGGTATCCTTATAGAACTTACAGAAATTATTCTCAAACTGACTTTGGACAACCAAGGTATGGGATGCCGGTTAACAGATTTAATCGACCCAAGACGAGTAGGTCTTGGTCCCCAGATTTTAATCCTTTGCTTTAATCGTGCAGGAACAGTTGAACAGGACTGCAAACAATCTGTGGGTTGTGGACAGTGGCTGTTCCCGGCACATGATGGGTAACAAGAATTTGTTACACGAATGGAAACCTGTTCAAGGAGGTATGGTAAGAAGCAGACCTCTGTAGCCATTTCTACCTGTGAAGCAGAGTACATGGCAGCATCAAACTGCTGCTCTCAGGTTCTTTGGATACAACAGCAACTCAAACTCCTATTTGTATTGATAACACTGCTGCAATCTCAGTAACTAACAATCCCGTAAAACATAGCAAAACTAAACACATTGACATTCGTCATCATTTTTATACGGGATTGTGTTGAGAAGAAATTAATAGTGCTCGAAAAGGTTGATTCATTAGATAATTTCGTTGATCTTTTTACTAAAGCGTTTGACAGAACTCGTTTATGGGGCGGTTTATGATGTGTTTTTATTCTGTCGCTGAAAAATAGTCGTTCATACTTAGTTAAAAGGACGCATATTCGTATGTAGTCGGTCCAGCTGATCCATTGGATCTTCAGGATAGCCGTTTACCTGATGACTTTGACTTGATCGGGGCGATAGAATTTAATTTTTTTTAGGGAGATGATATAATTTTTCAAGTCTACAACTTCGTAAGAAGTTTCTATACAATGTTTCTAAGAAAATTGATCCAACCTTGGAAAGTGATACTCAAACTATTTCTGTGTGCTTAACTAGTGAAGTTATTAGGCCTAAAAGACTCTAGAACAGTCATTGTATGTTATGGTAGCTTTTTATGGTCTGTAAAAGTAGAAGTGATACTAACTAAATCTTCTCGATTTAAAGGGATAACTCATTAAGAGTTGTGTATGTCTCCATATATATCTTTCCGAATGATTGGCAGAAAAGCGATTACCCAATCATACACGAGCCCGTGAGTGTTCTGATTCCCAAAAAGATAGTGTGTCAAGTACCTGCAATGATCCAGATTCGGGACTTGCAGTAGTCTACTGTTTGAAGCTATGTAAATCTTAATTATCAAAAAAAAAAAAAATTTTCCTTGTTAAGACTTCTGAAGCTTACAATGTTATACTTATCAATCAAGAGGCAAGAAAGAGAAAGGGTAGAAGACTCTAAAAGATCGAGATGTATTTACGGTTTAATCAGACACTACGGGTCGAGGTCAACTCGGGGTGACTCGGGGAAAGTCAAATAAGCTTTGAGAATAGATGGGAGGCATCACAATCTCTGATGTGTTGTACGTTTATATTTTGAGCTTAATTGAACCTAATCCGTATCACAGAAGCGATGAAAACCATACTAAGTTGTTTACCTGCTTACAAAATGTTCTTTATGTCATAATACAACTGAACATGGATCTATGTGACAGTCACTTAACTAGTATGATTCCTGTTCGGATCTTTTCTAAAACATTCAAGTCCCTGTCAAGACTGAAATTTGATCCCGTGTACTTTCATTGCTTATGTCGTTTTATGGTTTAAAACTTGGTTACTTGGTCTTTGATCGTAACATTTAAATCTTTACAGGTAGTTTTAAAAGACTATTGCATAATGTTCAAATTTATAAGGGACTATTATGTATTTTTTTCTTTAACACTAAGCGAAGTTGTTTAAGAGGCGAACTTGTTAACAGGCGAAGTTAAGGGGTAAGCGAAGTTAACCCTAACTTCGCCTGTATAATTCAAACCTATATAAAGGACAAGTCAGTCAAACAGTTTTAATGTCATCACAAAACACAAGCGAACTTATCACTTTACCCTCGGCGAAGTTACATTTGGAATCAAACCTTGTTATTTTTCTCGATTTCTTTCCGTTTTAAAGGTGTGTAGAGTCGGGATAACGTATAATTCATGTCGATCATGTTAATCAGATGTCGTTTGGGTCCGGTTTGTGACCTCGTTCATGCTAACCCTTATACACTCGCTTTTCAAACTCGTTTTTAACGTGTTCGTAATCAACTTGATCGTCTAGATCTCCATAAAAACATGTTTTTTAGAGTCTACAATCATCAAATTATCCAAAAGACATCTCGTTTGGACGTCTAAACCTTTGCCGTTTCAGTTCAGGCGAAGTTATAGTTTAGGCGAAGTTGTTCTCAACTTCGCCTAAGGCTTAACTTCGCCTGTTACTTTATATTTTAAATTAATCAGGGGAGAAGTTGTTCAAGGGGCGAAGTTATGATTAGGTGAAGTTATCCTTAACTTCGCCTTAGGCTTAACTTCGCCTGATGCTTTAAATATTATTTAAAAGTTAATCTGTTGTTATTGTATAGGCGAAGTTGTGCTCAACTTCGCCCTATGTCTAACTTCGCTTGCCCACTAATGTTTATCTTAACTTCGCTCATGGCAATAAGCGAAGTTACGATCTACCTTGACGATTCTCTAACTTAGACCGTTTGTGGTGCAGATATGGCAGCTGTAGCAGGAGCCGGTGGTGCTGGTGGTGACGAAGGTGGTGATAAAAACCGCCAATTCTTTCCGGGGCACAATATGTACATCACACTGGACCCGGATGCTAGCGGTGTTGATGATTATCGCGAGATCATCACTTTTCTGATTCGCTCGCGTATTTTCCATGCTATTACTACAACTCTGCCCATTTCTCTGCCAAACATAGAAGACTTCTGGCAGACGGTTGAATACGATTGTAGAGTCGAACCCCTAGTAATGCGCGCCACCGTTAACAATCAGGTGGTGCAGTTCTCATTGGAACAGATAAGGGTTGCTTTGCAGTTTGGGAACGAAACGAGAGATGACCCTACGGACTTTGTTGCTCCATTCAGAGATGGTGCATTTTTAAGAATGGGCTATTCTGGTCCATTGGGTGACACTTAGAGGCGCAAGGGATTTTTGTTGGATCAATGGCGCTTTCTCATGCACGTGATGATCGTGTGCATGTCGGGTAGAAAGGCTGGTACGGACGGTATGGGTGCCACGATGCAATCGGCAATGACAACACTGACTTACAACAAGCGTTACAGCTTCAGTCAGATGGTGTTTTATAAGATAGACCGTCAGAGACGAGTGGTGGCTCGTGAAAGATTCTTGATGTATCCACAGTTTTTACAAATGATCTTGAATCACGTAGCTCCTTCGCTACCTTAGCGCCGACCGATTCGTTATGTAGAGAGTGTCAGCAAGAGAATATTTGCACAATGCAGATCATCAAGTGCTCGAAGTAAACCAGAGCTTCGTCCACGATATACTCCGCTTTATGGTTATTTGATCAACTCGGCGTATGTTGCTCCTCGTGGAGACGAGTTTCGGGATCCGGAACCGCAACAGGCTGCGGTTTCTCAACCACCACCTGTGGTACAGCAGGCATTGCCTGCTGCTCCTGTTGTGCCGCCGGAGGAACACGTAGACCTTGAAGCGGCTTTTGGTGGCCAAGGATTTTTTGACATGGAACGAGTTGATCCTGAGGAAGAGGTTCAGGTTTCAGTTGCACAGGTTTCTAGTATGGATGTGCCGTTGGTAGCTACGTCAGTAGCTGATTCTGAAAGAACCGACTCTGACTCCTTAGCTGATGATGTTGCTGAAGCAAGACAAATACTGGTCGCTCAAGAAAGGATTAATGGGAAAAGAAAGAAAGATACAGATGACAGTGAATCTGATTTTGAGGAGGAGTTGGGTCGTTTGATTCGTCGATCTAAGAGGTCAAGAACGGGTGAAGGATCGGGAGCTGGTGAAAGCTCGAGGGTGGTTCGTTTCTCTCCACCTGCTCTATCTGGTATGACTATGGTCCCTGCATCATTGCCTGTGACAGGACCGATCACCTCAGGTGCCCCTGTTTTGATAACATCATCTTCTTCTGGCATTCCACCTACCACATTTCAGCTTTCGACTCCAGAAATTGTTTCCTTGCCACCTCATACACTTACTCCATCGGAGGTTGTTGCAAGATTCGTTGAGTCGACGCTGGTTGCCACCGCAGGGTTATCTATTACAATACCACCTGCGGTTACGTTTCAACCTGTTTCTGATGTCCCGGCTACTTTGGGGATCCCTTCACCGTATGCTCAAGACACCTCTCATATGAGTTTTGATTTTGATGCAACCTTATCTGACTCGGACAGAATAGCAGCTCTTGAAAGGGTCGTGGCGGAACAGTTGAGTATAAATCTGAACCAGACTCACGCTATTCAGCGCCTTGTTGCAGAGAATCAGATTCAGGCGTCCCTCCTGATTGAGCACGGTAAACTTTTTGATGCCTTGAAACAGTTCTTGGCATCTCAGGGGGAGACGAGCTGCAAAGGCGACGAGTTGAGGACGAAGAAGAGGAATGATCGAGACGATGATCCCAATGCATCGAAAGGTGCAGGTGGTGAGTTGCCAAGAACTGAACAAGCTCTTGGGACTTCCACATCTCAGGGGGAGTCTACTGGTGCAACTGGTGAATCGGGGGGTGATGACGTGGTGGTAGTGGATGATGAGGAGATGGTGGATGTTGATATTGAAGGTGACGACAATGTGTTACCGATTGAAGAGATTAAGAAGATATGGGCTGAGATTGTGATTGACAGTGAGGTTGAAGAGGGAGAGATTGTGGAGGATAACATTGAGCATGAAATTCCAGAAGCTGATAAGCCAAATTTGGGTCAAGATACGGGAAGCGAGGAGACTGAATGGGAAGAGCAGCCAAGATGGAAAGAAGGCTATGCTCAATGGTTTGTAAAGAAAAAGAAACCAGCGGTCCCAACTATGTTTAAGAAGAGTTACAACATCAAAGGGTATGCTGAATCGAAGAAGGGGATTATATGCTGGTTATACGATGAGCAGTTGAGGCTGTTTGTGATTAAACGTTTTGACGGAGTTTAGTATTTCAAGAGATTGTTGAGATCGTTTAATACCTTGCCGGAGTGTGAGGTGAAGGACTTAGCCAAGTTGGGGTTGATAAACAGGAGTGATGATAATATGGCTAGGATTATTGGGAAGATCATTTGGAAAGAAAGTATAAAAGATAAAAAGTTCGAGTTATTAAAGCCGCAGAAAGGAAAGCTCGTTGAAGATAAAGACAGAGGTATGAGAGCTGATGGCAAACCTTGGATGATAATGAAGTATAAGCCGATCCGGTGTTTAAAAGAAGTGCCGATGAAACAAATGCCCAAGGATGTCTTAAAGAATCTGAAATGGTGGTATGTTAATAGTGAAACAGCTGAAGCGGTGATGGAGGATGAAGATGAACAAGAGTTGCTGAGAGTGTATGATCCAATGCACTTGGTGAATTTGTCTCAAGCTGACTTGCAGGTGCTGAACGAGAAAAAGATATTCTATATTCCTGCATGGAAAGAAGAAGCAAAGAAATATCAGAGAGTAGTTTCGGTTTGTGTTAGAGAAGGCGTTCATGCTTGAAGACGGGTGACTCGAGAGTTTTGGGATTACAAGACACGTGATTGAAGATTGAGATATGAAGCTACTGCCAAGGGGGAGTCTGTTGGTACATGATGTCAGTAGTTCAGTATCTAGTGTCTGTAATCGTGTTAGTTTGATTTGTATTGGTGTTTTAGTTAACTTGTCTCACAAGTTCGCCTAATATAAGCGAACTTGTGGACAAGCGAAGTTATCAACAACTTCGCCTAGTCTGTTAGGCGAAGTTGTTGATAACTATATATGTTTGGCTACGGCTTGTTTTGTAAAGGGGATTTTCAATACGTGTAATTGTGATTTGGCTATCACGTGTTAAAGTAGTTGCAATACAACGTGTCTATTGAGTACTGTAACGTGTCTTTGTACTTGGGTTTAACGTATATCGTGTCTAACACTCGTATCGTCTTACGTAGGGATTCCGCACCTACGTAATACGAGATATTTCTGTGTAGATCCGGCTGGGAACCTACAGGAACTATTTAGTCCTATGTCGTTTAATCGTGTGTAGGGCATTTATGTTAATATATTATGTTTTCAATTAATTATCTGAGAAATATGTTTGTTTATATTATTAAATTTATTATGGTTGAACACTTGCAGTTTATTAGTAGGATTACATCACACTAAATAAATGGTTTTTTGGGATTTTTTTCTACTAAAATTGTATATTTTTAGAATTTTTTTTATCAATTAAAATGTATTAAAAGATAATATTAATAAAATTTTCGGTAAAAGGAAGGAGGCGGGTTGACAGGCCAGGAGTGGCAAAGGTTATGGACTTCGAATAGTTTGGGGTTTTGATATGAAGTTCACGTTGTTTACCATAATAGTGTTTTGATAATTATGTCTTTTTATTTGTTTTTAAATTCCAATTCCATTAACAGATATACAAACCAAACTGAAGAAAAACACTAACTGACCCCGACAGATTAAGGATAATCTTAGGGTTAAGTAGATGTTTCCCACGAGGGTTAGGTCCGGCAAAGATGGCTATTCTTCTCAACCTGCAAAACAGACACCATAAGCTCGTCACTGAGAAAGGGGGGGGGGGGGGGTTCCTCCTTGTGACCACCCTCCGGTGTGAGAATCAGACTAGGTTGCTCTGAATATAAGTGTATATAGACAGAAATAGCTAGAGAGAAGATAATGATATCGTTCCAAGGTGTTGGAGTATTTATAGCCGAAGGTAGGTTTCCAAGCAGGTACGGCCAGCTGTATATAATATTCCTTTTCCACCAACTATGGGCTACGTTCGTGCCATGATGGGATTTGGTGGGTAGGCAGCGGCTGATAGTGACATTTTGTACTGGAGCGTGCTCCTCCTCGTACTATTGTCAGTGAGCTGTCACCCTGTGATTGGTTCATGGGTTGCTTTTGTCAGATCTTGTTTATTTGTCCATACCTTGGTAGGTATAGTACAAAAGATCTTCTAGAAGCGTACGGACTGGCTCTTTTGGGCGGGAATATTCCCGCCCTGCTCATTCCTTCTTCAGGTGACATTACTGAAGTATAAGAGTTAGTGCCTTATACGTGTAGCCTTACTGTTAGTGCGGGTAGCCTTCCTTCTTGGCTTGTACCCACAGCTACGGGGACAGGCAGGGTACTGTACCAAGGGAGGCTTTCCTGCGGGGACAGCTGGCTTACTGCGTGTAAGGTCTTCATCTCTCTGAGCATGGTGGGTCATGCGGATCCAGTTGGTCTTTGTGTAGACGTACCTCTTCAAGGTGAGTCTTGTGGGTCCAACTGGGCTTTGCGGGAACCTACCTCTTCAAGTCCCCCCAGTCTATTGTTCTTCTCATGAATTGTTAATAAGTGAGGGGAAATTTTGAACTTTAAACAAGGGGCTTTTAAAAGGGGTTTTCGTTTTTTAAGGTTCTCCGTGGGGATTCTTCCCGCAGTTTTCCTAATGTCACATGCAGAAAATTCCCGACTTTTCTGCCTGATCTTTGGGTATGATGCGGGTAGGTGTGTAACCTCTTCGCAAGTCGGGAGCGTTGAGTTTCACTTGTGTAGATTCTCCACGAGGTTTTGGTAGTTTTAGACATAGTGATCAGTTATGTTAAACAACCAATTCCACCTTGAAGCTTCAAACAATCTAGTTCTCAACGTCCTGACATGCGGGGGTGTTATTTCTCTTTCCGCAAGCATGGCCCATAAGATCGATCTTCTTGGTTTCAATTCCCTGCAAGTGCTAAGTATGTGAAGGGTTTCGCCTTGACACTGTACCCGCACTTGTCTTATGATTTCTTGCTTTCCAAGGTAAGGGGGTATATTCCCTCTTATTTTTGAATCTTTTTGAAATTCGGAGGGTTGGTGAAAGGATAAGGACAGTCCAAACGGCTGAAAGGACGTTGGCGTCTTCTGACGGTTTCAGGATGTGCAGGAAGTTGTGACGACGTGACAGCATGTGGTCAATCTGAACAATTTTTCAGGCGCGTGGGCGTGAGTTTCATGGCACACGCCATTCTGACATCTGTTGCCAGCTTGCTTTATCCACACGTGTCGCCGTGTCATTGCTCCTATGCTTTCTCTCTCATTCGCATTAAATTCATCGCATTCATTGCGATGAGTATATAAGGTGGAGAGGGTGTATTTCGTCCATTATCTTCACTTCACTCTTCTTTTTCTTTTAAGCGATTTCCGGCGAATTCTCATCTTTTCCTGCGAGCATTCTCCTGAAACTGCTTTCTTTCATCCTTAACATTAAAAAATGTCTTCTTCTTCTCATGACCCAGAGGTTAACGTCGAAGTGTCCGACGTTTTCCCCGAGAACCCGACGTCAACGTCCAATAAGGACGATAAGAGTACTGCTGGCGAGTGTCAATGTACTCTTTCTCACGATGTATACAATTACATCGTCAAGATATTCATGCTGGAGCCCTATGAGCCGGAGTGGTGTTCATTTGTCAGAGGTGCACCCAATGGCAATTGCTAAAGTTCGCCATTTCGAAAGGGTGTGCCGTATTTTGAATATCGAGCCTCGAGTCGACCGCCTGATGACCTTCTATACTTGGAGGTGCATCCAGGGTTGGTATACCCTTGTCACTCGGATCAAGGGTTTGAAGATCTGTACTACTGAGCGTAGTCTTCGTTCTTGGAAGCGTGAATTTTTCTATATTTCCCGCTCGTGTCGTTCCCATTGCGATGAAGTTCAAGAATGGGAGGGCACTTCCTAATCTTCCGGCTTCCAATTACCAGGAGACGGAGTGGTTCACCAAGATTTCCCAGATTCAGACTCCTGTTTATCGCTTCTCGGAATCTGGGATGGTCATGCTTGGGATGAGTCGTGTGTGGAAGGACGTCGGGTCTGGGACGCCGCAAATACCCATCGTTCTTGAATACGGTTTGAACTATATTCCTTGTGGTACGCCCCGTCTTTTGTGTTGGTTTAGGGTTTTCCTTCTAACATTGTTATCATTTTTATTTCAGAAGGGAACGACTTACAGTCGCTTTTGCACCCGCGGGAGACTGGTGGTCCAACGCGGTTGGGTACTCGTGATCTTGATGAGAACGAGTTGCCTGTTTTGGAGAAAACTGCGGATAGGTTCGTAGAGGTCTACCCGCCAGGCCATGAGATTTTAAGCGCCACTCGGCCTGGTAATGAGTTCTTTAATCCTCGTCCTCTTCATGCTCACACTTCTGCTGGAATTCTTCTGATCTTGTCATCTTCTGATGAGGGATCCGCAGATGGGCCTTTTGTTGTAAGGAAAAAGAAGGCGGCTAGCGTGAAGGGCAAAACGAAGGTTGCTACCTTCGTTGACTTGGGGGATCAGTCTGATTCCGAGACTGAGAGTGAGGAGGCGGCGAGGAACCTTGGTGGTGGTGACGAGACCATTGTCTCAGAGGTTGAGACAACGACTGTCACTTCCGAGCCGCTAAGCATTGCGAAGGTAACTGGCGTGAAGAGGCCATTTTCATCGCGTCTATCTCCGCCTAACAGGACTTTCAAGATCAAGAAAACCAGTAAGTGTACTTTTTTTGTACCTTTTCCGCATCTCCTTCCGCCTTTGTTTTTGATATCTTTAAGGTTTTTCTTTATGCAGAAGTAGACTTATCTGTTTTTGAGAGTGGTGCGGGAGGAGTTGGTTCAGGACCCACGACGATAGGTTTGGTCAACCTATCCGAGGCGATGACCCAGGCGGCTGCGTCTGTTTCTTGTACTGGTTCTGTTGCTTTTACTGTTGAAGCAACTGTTCCGGTTATGACGTCGTCTGTCATGGCTGCTGTGCCGACGATGGCGTCCACTTTGGTTGCTGCGTTGAGCAGTTCAACTTCTTCGCCAGCCGTCAGTGCCATATTTACCACGTCATTCACCGGACCGGCGGTGACTTTTTCCATGAGCTCATCTGCGATGAGCTCATCTGCAGTGACTGCAACGGTTATGAGTTCATCTCAAATGAGTTCATCTCCAATGGTCTTTACCTCTGTGACTTCTATGGTGTCACATTCGGCGTCAACGACTACTTCGTCCTTGGCCAGTTCTTCAGGTATGTTTAGAGTTGGGACCTCTAGACTTACCTCTGTTGATGAAGGGGTCCGATCTTTGCCTCCTTCCCATCTCCTTGACCTCTTGGATGGATATCCTTTAGGTTCGGGTGATGGGTTTAGCGGCTATCGGCCTGTTATCGACCCTACAGGTGTGTGGGGTTACTTTGGCCTGTTATCCATCCTTGTCATTTTTTCCTAACTGTTTTCTGTTTTTGCAGTTTCGGATTCTAATGAGGTTTATGCTCCAAGGTGGAATATCCGCCGAGGAACAACTCTCAGGACGGCTGCAGACTGCGTCGATTGGACGCGCCATGCCGCTCCAAGTGGTGCATTGGGGGAGGCAATGGTTAGCTACCAGGAAGGCAGGTTGTCCACCGAGCTCCGAATTCTACTTGCTCGGATGCAGCCGCGTGTCGAATTACTTTGTCGTGAAAATGATAAGTTAAGGACTGCGCGTAGCTTGGAGGGGTCTCAGGTGCGATCACTGAGGGAAGAGAACAAGAAGCTTGTCGCCGCCGTCACTGAGAGAGAAAAGGCCTTCAAGGACCTTGAGGCCGAAACGCAAGCTAGGCATGAGGCCCGTTCCAAGGCATCTCAAGCTGTTAACGAACAGCTTAGGTTGGCCAAGGAAACTGCGCGTAATGCGACTGAAAGGGCTACAAAAGCTGAAGCTGTTGCTGAGCCTCTACGCACTGAGAATGAAGAACTGAAAGCTAAACTGGAGAAGCTTCAGCAGGCTCATGAGGCTTTGGCTTTGGAGGACGCCAAGAAGCTACAAGAGCTCTTGGATCAGAGGGGTGTGCTTGATCGCACTGAGCGCAAGCTTAAAGGCGTTGAGGAAGCTACTGCCAAGGAGGTGTTGCTTGCCAACCTTAATAAGAATGAGGCCGAACGCGCACGCGATCAAGCTCAAGCTACCCTTCAAGAGTCATTGTCCAATAACGATTGGCTTCTACGAGAAGCGTTGCCGCAGGTACGCATAGCTCAATTATTCTTTGCTTTTTGCTTTTCATACTTAGAAAAGTTTTTTTTTTTTTTTTTTTTTTTTTGTAGGTTGTGCATCAGATTTTCGCGAACACATCCTATGATGATGCCATGAGCACAGCCCTCAACGCTTCTCATGAGGATGGAGAGAAAGTTGGTTTCTTACTTGGCCTAGGATTTGCAGAGAAAGGCATCTCGCCTTCCAGATTTCCTCTACACGATGTTGATACTGAGGCTGCCTATGACCAAGCTGTGAACCAGTATGCTGCTTTCTCTCATCCGGTCGTGGAAAAGGTGAATGAAGTTGCTGCTGCTGATGACGGGCTAGCTGTTCTCAAAGATTTCCTTGAACAGCCGCAACCAACTGATGGTGCGTGTTCAAGTGGGTTTGGAGGGAGTGGTCCTGAAGCCTGAATCTTGAGATTCCTCCAAGCCGTTAGGATAGATTTGCACTTTTTGTAGGCGGGTAGATACCTAGCCATTTTGTAATGTTTGAACAGCTTTTATCGTGAATATAAATGTTTTGTTAATGCCTTGCCTTATATACATTATATGATTTGCTCATGCATATTTTATTTTAACTTAGCAATTTTCTAAGTGTTTTGAATAAGTTAACCTTTCGACGCGTGTCAGATAATAGGTTAATGTTCTGTTTCCTCTATCATGATTGTGAGGGTAGGACCGTCACTTTCACTTAGTAGGATGACCAAACTTCATCTATATCTGACCTGCGTGAAGGTTTTCCTCATCTTTTCCTTAGAAATTTTTGCTGTTTATTTGTGTTTATGCGGGTTGTGCCGCTTTCTACACGCAACGACTTACTTCCTCCCTCACTTATTTATGCGGTGAATACCGGCATATCAGTGTGGTCAGATCATAAGTATAAAGGCAAGGCTATCAGCATCAATGTGATAAGGAGAATCATTTCCATTAGAAGTGGCTCTAGGCCTGTTCGTTACAAGTTTGGAATTAATCTACATGTAGCATCTGCGTAATTGAGCTCCATTCCATGTTCTTGGGATGGGGTGCCATCGAGCCTTTCGAGCCGGTATGCGCCCTTTCCCAGAACTTCTTTAATAATGTATGGCCCTTCCCAGACCAGGGCCAGCTTACCTGGGCGCTCCTGGTTCGAAGCCTCGTTGTTACGCAGTATGTAGTCTCTGACATTGAAGTTGCAGAGTTTCACCCGCGTGTTGTAGTGCTTTTGCATTTGTCACTTGTAGTTCTCTTCACGCGCTGCGGCTAAGTCTCTGCGCTCTTCGGATAGCATAAGGTCTAACCTTCTTTCCGCATCATTGTCTTCTGGTTGAGTTATGACTCTTGGTGAGGGTAGACCGATCTCGACTGGAACCATGGCTTCAGTGCCATAGGTGAGGCTGAATGGGGTTTCGCACGTGCTTGCTTTTTTCAGCGTTCTGTTTGCCCAAAGGACATGTGGAACTTCGTCCACCCAGCCGGATCTATGCTCCAAGAGTCTTTTCTTTATGCCGTCGACGATGCTCTTGTTTGCTCTTTCCACCTCACCATTACCCTGCGGGTGTGCCACTGAGGTAAAGGTGTGGGTGATTTGAAGCTCTTTCAGCCACTTTTGTAGCTTCTGGTCAGCAAAGTTGGTGCCATTATCGCTCACCAAATTCTGTGGAAGTCCAAAACGACAAATAATAAATTCCCAAATAAATTTTTTGATATGTTTTGCGGTTGTTTGGGCTAGGGGTTTTGCTTCTATCCACTTGGTGAAGTAGTCGATGGCTACCACTAGGAACTGAACGTTCCCTGCTGCTGTTGGAAATGGGCCCTGTAACATCGATGGCCCACTTCTGGAATGGCCATGAAGAAGTGACTGGAACAAGTTCGTTCTTCGGGCGATGCGTGTTGGGTGCGTTAAAGCTGGCAGGACCTACATTTTCTGATGTAGGCCAGCGCATCCGTGTGCATCCCCGGCCAAAAGTATCCCGCGTTGTTTAGCTTAGCTACAACTACGCGTGGACCTGCGTGTACTCCACAGATGCCTTCGTGTACTTCCATTAGGAGGTAGTCGGCATCTTGGTCGTCAACGCATCTGAGGAGTGGGCCAAGAAAATTACGCCTGTAAAGTATGTCATCAACAAGTTGATAGTTTAGTGATTTACAGCGTATCTTTCTTGCCTGTGTCTTTGACTCTGGTAGTACACCCGTCGCAAGGTAATTTATGGTTGGCGTCATCCATGTTTCCGTGCCGGTTTGGATGACACAAATTTCCTTGTGCGGGACTGATGGTGCTCCAAGAAGTTCAACGCGGATGTCCTTTCCCAAGTGGGTGAAGGCTAAAGATGCAAGCTTGCTTAGCGTATCCGCAGATTTGTTTTCGCTTCGCTTGATGTGCACAACTTTGCAATCGTTGAAATCGCGTATAAGGGTTTTTGCTTGTGCGAGGTATAGGGCCATTGTGTCGTTCACGGCCGTGTACGTCCCGTTTATCTGGTTGGCTACTAGCATGGAACCCACGTGGGCTTCCAAGTTTTTTACCCCCATCTTACGCGCAATTCTTAATCCGGCCAAGAATGCTACGTACTCCGCTTCGTTATTCGTACTTGGGAAATCCAGCCGAATAGCGTAAGTGTATTCTTGGCCTGCTGGGTTTGTTAGTTTCAACCCTGCGCCTGAACCTTCGTTGTTGGCTGCTCCATCAGTATAGAGTCGCCAAACATCGTTAATGTCTTGTGCTGGAGAGGGTTGAGCCTCTTCATGGCACTCTTTTTCCCGCGAAGCGGGGACTTCTGCAATAAAGTCGGCCAAGACCTGGCCTTTTATGGCTGGTCTTGGCTTGTACTTTATCGCGTATTCTCCCAACTCAATTGCCCATTTGGCTAGGCGCCCTGACAACTCGGGTTTGCCTAGAACATTTGCAAGTTTGAAGTTGGTGAGAATGGTGATTGAGTGGCCTTGGAAATATCGTCTTAGCCTGCGTGAAGCCTGTACAAGCGCTAAGACTAATTTTTCCAGGGTGGAGTACCGGGTTTCCA